>NW_007231059.1:404214-489325 GCF_000164805.1 Carlito syrichta | reverse complement strand
TTTTTTTTTGGCACATTTGAGTTCCTTGTAGATTCTGAATGTTACGCCCTTGTCAGATACACAGTTGGCAAATATTTTCTCCCATTCTGTGTGTTGTCTCCCCATTCTCTTGATGGTTTCTTTTGCCTAGAGAAAATTCTAAATGGAAATTTAGAATAACCTTTCTGGAAAACCTATACAAAGAGAATGTTAAAATTCCAAAATTCTTATATCATTCTTGATCTAATTTCTGCAAAATATGGGGGGAAAGAGAGAGAAAAATGAAGTAAAAATGCTATATTCATTTGTTTTTTATTTTGAGTTTGTTAAAAATATAAATTAAAGATACTTATAATCTGTAATCAAAATTTAATTGTTTACAAATTAATATTCATTTTCCTTTGTAATATAAAATAAACTTCCTTTCCAGAATTTAACAATTTACCTTTGAGGATAAACCGTAACATATTTCACAATATTAATAGGATGCCTGAAAGAGGAAAATCTCCAAGTTGGGGTGATGGGAGTGAGGAGAGGCCATTACAGGTCACAGGTGAATTCAAACATTTTGTGAATTGAAATTGGCGAAAAGAGTCAGTAGAGGCCAGGCTCGGTGATCAGCCTGTAATCCCAGCACTTGGGGGGCCGAAGCGAGTGGATTGCCTGAGTCCGCGGGTTCAAGACCCACCTGGGAAACTTGGCGAGACCTCGTATCTACAATAAATCCAAAAAATTAGTCGGATGTAGTAGCACGCACCTGTAGTTCCGGCTCCTTGGAAGGCTGAGATGGAAGGATTGCCGGAGCCCAGCAGGTCGCGGCTGCAGTGGATGGGAGCATGCCACTGCACTCCAGTCTGGGCCACAGAGTGAGACTCCAACTCAGTGTGGGGCTTGGGGCAGAGGGGGAGAGTCAGTAGAAAGGAATGAAAGGAATACTTTAGTTAAGATAAGGAAGTTGTGGAAACCAAAGCATCCTATTTACATATTTTGCCATATTAACAGGATGCCTTTGAATTAGAAATGCACTGCTTATTCTAATTTTGAGCCTCTTTGCTATGAGAGCAAAAAGTGCTTTCAGCACATTTTTTTATAAGCCTGTTGGTTTTTATTCATTAAGTAAATAGACATTTCTTGATTTGGTTTTTCTTACAATAAAAATAAATCTTAAACTATTAAGAATTATAATAAAAACATTATCTTTGCCAAATAATGGAAATTTCTTAATAAGAATATATTTATAAAAAGCAAAGTACAATTTTAGTTTTTTAATATTGGAGATGGAGGTTAAGTCATACTCTCAGTATAAAATTTTAGTTAGCAATAAATCAGAAGATTAATATAAGAATAGGTGTCGTGGTATATTTTGCAGCACCACAAGCATATTACTTTGGCTTATAACTTAGTCTAAGAAAAATAGCACAACTGAAATAATTTACAGGTTAGTTACTCTTACTTGGTCTTAGAAATATTCAATTTTTTTGCAGGAAATATTTTATGAAAATGGTAAATTATGTCTTAAAAGGTATAATTAATTCTAAACTTTTAAGTAAAATTTATGAGCTTGAATTTTAAGAAAAGGTATCTGTAAGCTATAATTGATATTTTGTACAGTAAACAGCATTACATTGAGTTTATTTTTATCTGACCCATTAAACTCTGAACTTTTGTTATTTATGAAGAAATTTCTCTTCCTCTAGAATTACTTAGATGTTTCTCTGCTTTAAAATGAAATGATTCTAAGCACAACAAATTATCAGTATTAATTATAATTATATATGTTTCAAAATCACCAAATCTAGAGTTTTTATCTAAGCTGTTCTGGGAGATTCTTTTGAGTTTTAATTATAAATTTCAGTTTTTCTCTTATAAGATAGCATATTTCTTTCTTCTATTAAGTCAATATATGAATCAAAGATCATGTAAAAAACTCAGAGAGGCCAGGTACGGTGGCTCATGCCTATAATCCAAGTACTTTGGGAGGCAGAGGCAAGAGGATTGCCTGAGTCCAGAGGTTCGAGACCAGCCTGGGCAACCTGGGGAGACTTTGTCTCTACAATAAATCAAAAAAATTAGCCAGGCATGGTGGCAAGTACCTGTAGTTCCAGCTACTTGGAAGGTTGAGGTGAAAGGATCACCTGAGTCCTATAGGTTGAGACTGCAATGGCCATGAGTGTGCCATTGCACTCCAACCTGAGCAACAGAGTGAGACTCTGACTCAAAAACAAAACAAAAAAACTCAAAGATTCAGAAGTAGATGTCTCTAGAATCAACCAGAAAACTTCTTTTTGTTCAAAAATTGTCCCAAGTAAGCAGTTTATACACATGAACCTTTCCAGTGTCATTATTTATTTAATGCTCACTTAGATTTAACTTAAGACACTCGAGATACAGATAGTACCTTCATACAAATAAGAATGGCAGAAGATACTAAAATCCTTAGAATACACTGACTTTCTCTCTTAAATATCTATTTTACCCAAAGATGATTCTTAAATAAATATTTTAATTTGCAAATTACTTTTGTTGCTAAAAAAGTAAATTCTGTAAAACATTCAAAAAGATTTAATCTGAGCCATTATGAGTAATGATGGCCCAGGATATAGCCTCAAGAGGTCCTGAGAAAAGTGTACCAGAGACAGCTGGGTTAGTTTGCTTTCATACATTTTAGGGAGATAGAATTTACAGACAAAGATATAAATCAATACACATAGGATATACATTCGTTTGACTCAGAAAGACTGACATCTTCAGTGGTGGTGCTGGTGGTAGGGACCCTTAGAGGTCATATGTAAATTCAGACATTTTGTGATTGGCAGGAGGTTGAAAGAGTTAAGCTTTGTCCAGAGTCAGTAGAAAGGAATACTTGAGCTAAGATAAGGGGGTTATGAAAGCCAAGGCCCTTGTTAAGTCTCATAGGTAGTAGCCAGCAGAGATCAAGTGATTGTAATACCAAAGTCAGATTGGAATTTGGTATCTTATTGCCACAAGGAATCTGTTTTGTCAGTCTTAGGATCTCTATTTTAATGTTAATGCTGATCAGTTGTGACAAAACTTCGAAAAAGAGTGATATGATAAGTCATGTCCAACTTCCTTTTCTGTCACGGTCTAGAGTTAATTTTTCAGGTTTCTCTGGCATCCCCTTGGCCAAGAGGGGTGTTCGTTCAGTCGATTGGGAGGCTTAGGATTTTATTTTCACCTTTGTGCTCTTGTTTCTCTTCCAACACAAAGTGCTTTCCAAGTCATTCTTCCACCCTCACAACAAATTTTAAAAAGCAGATCAAATTGAAAAACAAGTTTTCTTAAACCCATCAAATAACTGGTCACTGGACAAGTTTCCACTCTGAAACCTGGAGTGACAGTTCCTTGAATTGAGGATTCCTCCCTCTTCCAAGCCATATAGGGTGACTTCCAAGAGTTGTCATGGTAATTTTAAACTGTGTGGCACTGGCGAGGGTGTCTTCTGACATGCTAATGCATTATAATTATTATATAATGGGCAAGAAGAACAGGTAGAGGTGGTCTTCAATGCTCTCCTGGTCTCAACTGGCCCTGGCAGGTCGTCTTACCTCCTCTGATCTTGTCAGTGAGGTGTGGGGATTATGACCGTCATTTTGGAAACTAGTCCTGCCGGTTCTCCATCTCATAACTCCTAGTCAGATAAACATAAAACTTAAAATTGGAGGACTATCTCATTTCCTATTATCTGATATATTATGTTTAGTTTCAACAAAAAGTAAAAAGTATGCCAGCAGGCAAAGTGTACATGTACACAAATGCACATAAGCACATGTAAGCAACATAAATGATTTTGAAGAAACATTCTCTGATTGTGTGTATTATTTCAATATTTAGTGGCAGCTTTTAGAAATGTAGGGCAAAATTAAGATCAGGGGAAATATTTGAGGGTTACTACATTTTTTATATAAAACACATCACTACACTTATTTTTTCCTACTTAACATATTTGCAGAATATTTGGCAAAAATAAGCAATGCATCATTAAATTTTAATTTATCTTGATGCAACTGATCTCAGAGTGGTGCTGAGTTCTTTTGAAATGATTTTATAATTTCTCCATAATCAATAAACCTAATATGATGAGCAGAAAGGAAGAATAATCAACTTCAGCAGGTGCAAAGGTCAGAATATTGTAGAGGTGTTTTAAATCCAAATTTTCATCTTAATGTTACTTTTTACTACAATGTACAGATTTCCATTTTTCAGATAAACAATTTGGAACCTGGCAATCTAAAACCAATAAGTGCTTTTAGGTGTTATTTTAATTTAGTCCCATGAGTATTTTTTTCCTATTAAAGTTTATTGAAAATTAATGTCCCAATTCATTAAGTAAGATGAAAACACAAACTGGTCAGGTTGATAAAAATCACCAAGCAGAATATTTTTTAAATGTCAATTTTCCATACTCAACAAAAAAAAATAAATAATGGGCACTGTTTGATTCTTTTGCTTAGTTGTATGGATGCTGGGAAATAATGAATGACTTTAGAATTCTTAACCACATTCTGATTTGCCTTATGGTTAATTAGAGGCTAACATCAAATCAGAGTGTAAGGGAAAATAACTGTTTGTAGTTGTTTGATTGATCTATTTTATTGTGTTTCGTTAGAAAGGCCAGGAAAGGGTCTCTTGTGCAAAGTACATATTACAGAAAATAATGAACTTCAAACACAATTCTACTAAGAATTTATTGAGCAAATTTTTGTGACCCATCATGGTTCATTGTGTATGAAGACATGGTTTTTTTCATTTCCATTCTCAATTATCAAGCTTATATTACTTATATAGAGATTACCATGCCAGAAATTATCATTTCAATTATTTATATGGCCTATAGATTTTTTTCTATGGTTTAGTATAGTAATTATCATATTATATTTGTGAATGATACATAAGGGCTTTTAGTTGTCTTTGGGACATGCAAAAAATTCTCTGCCTTAATGAAAGCATCTGCAACTCTAAACTTTCTTATATATTTGATACAAATTAAATGAGTACTCACAAAGAGTTCATTGCATGGGCGTCCTGTGTGGCTAGATTTTAGTTCTGTAAATCTAAGTGGTGTACATTTGTAATCTGTGGGCACAAATGCATTCTTAGCTAATGAGATCAATTGCATAGTGGTTAAAAGCTCAGTTCTAGAGTCAAACAGCCCTGGGTAAAATCTAGGATCTTTCATTTGAGTGATTTTGCAAATGTTTCTTAGTCTCTCTTAATCCCGAGGTTTTATGTTTCTGAAATGTAGATAAAAAGAATACCTGCCACAGAGAACTGTAAAATACAAGGACTGGTAAACGTTTTCTTTGTAAAGGCCAGATATTAAATATTTCAGGTTGTACATACCATAAAACTTCTATGAGGGGCAACACCAAAAAAAAAAAAAACAAAAAAAACCTAGACTTTATTTATGAAAAATTACATATTTATCCTTGCATATTTTAACTTTGGTCCTCTTCAACGTACTCTCTGATGCAAAACACCTATCGAGATGCTTTTTCCGATTCTCAAAACAGTTTTTGAGCTTGTCAATTTTGATGACTTTTAGTGCTTCTGTCATTTTTTCCACACTGGCAAAATGTTTTCCTTTGAGAACTTTTTTTCATCCGCGGAAACACAAAAAATGTTTGGGATGAGATTGGGTGAATATGAAGGGTGGGGCATGGAAGTCGTGGTGTTTTTGGTCAAAAACTGCTGAACACTCAGCACTGTGTGGGGAGGTGTGCTCAGAAATTAACCTTTATGAAATGGGCAAATGTATGAAATGGGCAAATGTGTTGAAAGAATTTCCAAAACATTTCACTGAAGCAGAACACAGCCTCTCACAACAAATGGTTGCTGGTACACTTATGTAGCTTGAAAAGACTGTACTACCAGGGGCGCACCCTCCAAAACATAATCCCATTTTTGGGGGGTCACCCTCATATTTCAACTGCTTAATTCTGTCATGGTGGCACTAAATAATGTATAATCAAATAAGTATGATTGTGTACCAATAAAAACGTATTTATAGAGTCAAGCAATGGACCAGATTAGCCCCATGAGACATTGTTTGCCAATGCCTGTCTTTAAAGAGAAATAGGTGATAAGTATGAAACACATACACTAAAAGAAAAGCTAAACCAAAAAAAAAAGAGAGAGAGAGAAAGTTAGAAAGCTTGACAACATAGTTGATAATAATTGGGAAGAAATCCTCACAAGCTGAGAGAAATACCATGGGCAATCTCAAAGGCAAGAAATAATTTTTAAAATATTTTTCAAACACATCACAGATAAAATATTTATTGCTCTAATAACTAATTCTTATCTACAGAACAAATAAGTAAAAGCTCTACTAAGTAGAAAAAACAGCAAATTTTATAAACAGACATTTCACAGAAAATGAAAATTCAAAATTTCCTTAAGCATAAGGAAAATGCTAAATTCCACTCATGATTGGAAATTTGGTTTGTCAACTTACTGGTTTATTAGCTTACAACAGTTTTTTGTTGTTTTTTTATTTTTTAAGAGACAGGGTCTTACGCTGTCACCCCGGTTGGAATGCAGTGGAGCAATCATAGTTCACTGCAGCTTCAAACTCCTAGAAGAGAGAGGCTTGAGCCACTACCCCTGGCTCAGTTAAGTTGTAAACAGAGAATGTGAAGAGCAATTGGGAATGTTTATTAATTACACATCTAAAAATTTATCTTAAATATGTGTAAAATGATACATATACTATTTATGTCCTTTTTGTGATAACAAAAATTCAGCAATAAAAATGGGTTCAATAAATTTTAGTGTAGTATATCAGTTCAATGAAATACTGTCATTTTTTTTTTTTTTTTTTCCGAGTTGTGTATCACTTCCTTGTCCAAGCTGGAGTGCAGTCGCAAACTCACAGCCACCCGAGCATTGACCTTCTGGGCTCCAGTGATCCTTCCCCCCCCAGCCTTTCAAGTAGCAGGAACTACAGGCATGCGCTACCACGTCCCCGCTAATTTTTTGATTTAGTGTAGAGACAAGGTTGCCAGGGCTGGTCTCAAACCCACGGGCTCAGGCAATCCACTTACTTTGGCCTCCCAAAGTGCTGAGATTACAGGGTGAGTCACCGTGCCCGGCCATTACAATCAACTTTAAAACTAAAAACGTTTCAACGTGTTGATATAAATGAACATCTAATAAGTATTTTTAATTTCAAAGAGAAAGGTGAAAAATCATGTGTTGGCATACATATATTTATATTTAAAAGTTTCTAAAGAGATGTATAATTAATATTTGATATTTGTCAGTAAGCGATCAGGGATGAGAGGAAGACACTGCTTGTCGCTGATTGCCTTTTTTATACTTATTGAATTTAAATTATGCAAATATATAACCTACTCAAAATTTAAATTATAAAATTATATATTCACACAACTTATAAATATAGACATTAATTACTTCTTCACCTCAGTGTCTAAGATTATTGATTAGACATTTGTGCAAAGAAATTTAGATGTTGAGTGAAACAATTACAAATTTTAGTATACTGAAAATTTTCTCATATGCTGCTATTCAAAAACTGAATACAAAAAAATAGACCTTGCATTCCCACTACAAGCTTAATTTTATAGGTGGACTTAATAAGGAGTAAAAATCCTTAATAAGGATTTTATTCCATTAACCAGGTAACACATTAACACCAGTGGCAAATATTTAGCCTATATCCTGGATGCTTAGCATATTTGGCTAGTGAACAATAAATGCAATTGTTAACAAAAATGGAAAAGTATGTATACTTTCTTCAAAGATGATAGTTACTTAAAATGTATTCAACAAAAGGAGCATAGGGAACAATGTTTATTATCACTTTAATCACTGTAGAAAGAAATTGTTAGAGAGAGTAAAGACTGAAACGAACAGGACAGTGATTAAAACCATAGTGCATCCATTTTAAAGGTGCTCTTTAACATTCCTTTATTTTAATTATTTATAATTTATGAACATATTCCCCTTTCACAGGACCACAGTGAACCTTAAGTTATAATGGATGTTGAGATAGTTACGGCCACACTGTGCTATCTGCAAGTATGTATTATTATTAGTTATCTTTGGAAAAGTGTCTTCATAGACCCTTACAAATTTTATTTTTAAATCACTCCATATGATACAATTATTATCCAATCAGAAACCAAGATTACATAATCTCAGATATTATTTGGGCATTTCTTGACAGACTTCTTAACTTTTAGTAAATGTATTTATTTAAGCTATACTCAATAATTGTCAATTATATTTCTTTCCAAAACATGTCAAAGAAATAATTTGAATAGAGCCTCTATTTCATTTTTGAGTTAAAATGTATAATGGCACACTATATATGTTGATATCAGATTATAAAGCAGCCACAAATAAAACTTGCTTAATATTTATAATATAATCTATAATTTATTTTAAATATTTTTTGAACTTGAAGTATGACTTGTTTCTGAAATTCTTAATCATAAATATCTATACACTTTGTTTACATTGCCATCTACAATAACAGCCAACACAAGTAACAATATTTTATTTTTCTGAATAAAACACCAAGTTTGGTAAATATTCCTTTTTATTCTCCATCTACAATCACCACCTTATAACTTGCATCTATTAGATAAAAGAATGAGTCTCTAATATATCACTTATATAAAAAAACTATCAGCACCAAAAAATATTAAATTCTTACATGCCATAATTAAAATCATTGCAATAAGCATTAACCAATTAAAACTGTGTATTGCTAGCAAATAAATAGTTAGAATAAAGGGAAAGAAAGTTTATAAACACAGCTAAGTGCATTTGTCAATTTAGGTTGTGTTTAAAGTATTATCTCAATTCATGGGACATAAATAGCTTGAGATGACTGATCATATGGAAAATAAACTAAAGTCAAATCCATAACTTATAAAGTAGAACAGAATACCAAAAGTAATTTATTATTTAAATTAAAAACAAAGGCTCTAAAAATGAGGAAAAATTTACTTGCATTCTTGAGGCATGGAAAAATTACAAAGCTATCAAAAAAAGATTGGAAAATTCACCTATATCAAATATTTATATATAAATAATACATATATATCATATACATAGGTAGAAAATGTTACCATATACAGAAGACTTATATCTCTAATGTATAAATATATTTTATAAATTATTTTTTAAAAATAGAAAACAAGCAAAGGGTATGAAAAGATAGACTTGGCTTCAAATCAGAGAATATTAATTAAATACAAAAATAAGTATTAAACATTTTTCAGAGAAAGAGAAATACACTTTAGAAATACATTGAAATACTGATTTTCACCCATTAGCTTGGTAAAAGCCAAATGTTCAACATTACCTCACATATGTGAAGTATGGAGAAACAGGCTGGGAGGAACATAAATCAGAAACCAGTGAAAGTAATTTTGCATAGAAAATAGATTAGAGATAGATGAATAGATAAGATAGATAGATAGATGATAGACTGTTGGATCTACTATGTAACTCAATAATTCCACAATAGGAATTTATTCTACAAATTCTGCTTCCACATCGCACATTCAGGAAGGGACAAAGATGCACAAGATTTAAATCTAATGTACAGTTTTATTTGTCATAGCCTCATTCACAATAACTAAAGCCTAGAAACAAATGCACCCCAGTAGGTGCCTGTTAAGCAAATTATAACACATGTTTCAAAGTATTATTTAAGATGCTACATACACACAGAGACACACAAACAAAGATTGAGAAAGCTTTTTATGCATGAATATGTAAAGATCACTAAAATATACTGTTAGATGTAAAAAGCAAGAAGTCAAACATGAATATATATTTGTGTTATTTTAAAAACATATTCCAGAAGGTTAAACAAGAAACTAATACAAATGGATTGCTTTCGGTAGTAGGATACCCAAGTGGACGGTGAGGAAACAGGAGGATTGAAAACACACTCTTACCTGTGTGTTTTTTGAAACATGAGGTTGTATGATTTTCTTAAAATATAATTCAGAGACAAAAAACAAAACTACACAGCTATGCTATGGCAGTAAATCATTAGTTGCAGAACAACCTGGAGGTTTTGGTGCTTGCCTGAGACTGTCACTACTACCTTTGCTGTTCAGTTGCATAACTATGCTGGCCAGAGGGTGTTTTTGTCTTTTTCCTCTTTCTTGACCATTTTTCCCTGGAGCATTTTTCAGTTAATGTACCATAATTTAAACTTCTTCAGGCATTGTCACTATAGATAGTAACCAAGAATTGCTAACCAATTGTTTTTTGAGCAGCATTTTAAGATTAATTTGTCTCCATTTAGCATTCAGACCATAGGATGGTGACTCCTTGAAAACACTGTGCCTTCAACACAGGGAAAGAAAAACTCTGTTCATAAACACTGTTTAACTGAATACTCAAACAACTCAGAAGCTGAATTATTTCTCCAAAAACAGAGTCAAAAACTGAGGGTTAGTCCATTTGGGTTATTAAAACAAAATGCCATAAACTGGGTAGTTCATAAACAACAAATTTATTTCTCACAGTTCTGGAGGCTGGTATCTGATAAGGGCTCTTTTTCTAGCTCATAAATGGAACCCACTCTGTTATCACCTGGTACAAAGAGCAGCTCTCTAGGGCCTTTTGCATAATGACAATAATTTCATGATCAAGACTCCACCCTTATGACCGAATCAGCTCCCAAAAGTGATTTGGTGTTTTATGACCAATCTCCTAATACCATCATACTAGCGATTAGGCTTCAGCATACATGTTAGGAGGTCACAAACGTTCAGACCATAGCAGAGAATCAAACATGTTAAATGACCTAAAGGTAATAAAACAAGGAATAAACCATGCTGCTAGCACAGAAGTCTTTACACAAGAACTAACCCTCCCTTTAAAACCCATTTCATGTTAAAAAAAAAAAGCACATCTCGCTGCTGCTGTGTTCTTTTAATTTTACACGAACACACTCCTTGAGGCCAAAGGAAATCTAAATGGTTTTCAATGTAAAAATAAAATATAAAAATGTTTCTTAGTGTTATTTAGTAATTTCTAAAGAGAATTTGTCCTTAATTCTAACAAGAATTAAAAAAAAAGAATTGCTATATTTTAAAATGGAAAAACTATCACTAAAAAGAGAATGCTAAAAAATAGAATAATGTCATTTAATCCAGATTAGAATGATAAATAAGTGTGGAAGTACAAAAACCTCAAACCCATGAGTGCAAGTTGAGCCAGATTGGGTCTTTAGGGTGGAGCAGCATCTGCTTTTGGAGACGAATTTCCTACACAACTTGTGGTCATTGTGAGGAAAAGATATTTTTGTCTTTTTAATTTATAATATCATAGAACTCATAATCTAAGTAGCAAATCTTCATTGACTATTTCAGTATCTATAATTACATGTATTTTATTTCAATGTTATTAACACATAATGTATATATTTATGGGGTGTACTGTGATTATGTTTATACATGTGTATATACATTTATTTATTGGTGGGCATTTAGGTTTTTTCTGTATCTTGGCTATTGTGAAAAGTGCTGCAATAAACATGAGAGTGCAAATGTCTCTCAACATACTTATTTCCCTCTTTTCTTTAGATATGTGCTCAATAGTGGAATTGCTGGATTGTATGGTAGTTCCAATTTTAATTTTTTAAGGCACTTCCATGTAGTTTTCCATAACATCTGTACTAATATACATTTCCACCAACACTATATATGTTCCCCTTTATCCACATTCTCTCCAACATTTTTTATTTGATAATGGCCATTCTAATTGGGGTTAGATTATATTTTGTCTCATTGGTTTATGTGTTTGTTTTTATGTCAGTACCATACTGTTTTGAATATTATAGCTTTGTTGTATATTTTGAAGTCAGTTGGTGTGATACCTCCAGTTTTTCTTTTTCCCATACACATCTTAAGATTTTTTTTTCTATTCTTATAAAGAATATCATTGATATTTTGATAGGAAGTGCATTAAGTCTATAGGTCACTTTGGGTAGTATAGACATTTAAACAATATTAAATCTCCTAATCTATAAACTGTCTTCTGATTTTTTTTTCGTCTGTTCTCTTCAATTTCTTTGTTCACCTTTTTATAGATTTCATTGTCAAGATCTTTCACCTCCTTGGTAAAAAGTATCTTTCATTTTGTTTTCTTTTTTGTTTTGTTTTGCAGCTACTATAAATGGCATTGCTTTCTTGACTTATTTTTTTAACTATTTTCTGAATTGTATTTAACTAGCAGAGTTCTGATTTACTTTAATACACATTGCCAAGTCTCCAACACTGCTCCCAAATACCCAGAGAATGGTTTCTTTGTATGTATTCTGTGTCCTTAAACCTGTCCTGGTGGGAGGGGTTTATTTATTTATTTTCAGTTCCTGAGGGGAAAAAAAATCTATAACATTTACAATCTAGAAAAACTCTCTCTAAAACAGTCACAGTTTATTGAATGCTTACTGTGTGTCAAGAAATTTTCATAAGCTTTAAAATGTTCAGTTACAATTTTTATAGTCGTTATCATGTGATGTAAGTATTGTTGTTTCTCAAGTAAGAACAAGTGGCAGAACTCATACCCATTGCCTCTAGACAATATTGAATCCCTATTCCACTGATGCCCCATGAAGCAAAGTCAGTCACCTTAGAAGCTGCAACCAGAGTGGAGTATGGTCAGTTTTTGGTGGTCATGGTCTGTATAGCATCTTTAAGTAAATGGAATCTGAATTCACACTGTCAATCCTAATAAAATTATTCAAAATACAAGATCAATATTATAATACAACACACATTAAATATTGTAAGAAGATAGATTGAGACTTCTTTCATCAGGAATAAATATTGCAAAAGTGATTGAATAATGTTTAGACTGTCATTTGTTTTGAATCACTATGAAGTACTAATCGTTCGAAGAGAAAATACATAAATTGTACTATGTATTTTCTTATTATTTTCAGTGCTTTTTTAAATTTGTGAGTACGTCTTCAGCATTTTATCTCCTCATATAACACATATCATGATTTTTTTCCTCTCCCCAAGGCTCAGACACCTCAAAGAATATCTAGACTAAAAAGAAATGCACATATTTAAATGTATTAACAAGACAGGATATGTGGCTTGTTCTTATAATTTTAAATCTGATTAAACTGTATGTACAGCTGACAGATAGTTGACGCTTCCTTCATCATCTCCAAAGTTTTGTTAAAAAGATTTGAGGGTGGACCTGGTGTTTTCCACTTTACACAATTATCTAAAGCTCCTTGAATTTAGTTGCTGGTAAGATTACACCTTGTCCTAGTGAGTAAAAAGGTCTTTGTTGTCTTTGTCGTCTTTGTCTTATGACCTCATTCTTCTCTTTAGAAGACTTAGAGATTTGTCCTCAGATCCTTAAAAAACACAGCACTTGTAAAGCCTTTTGTCTATGATCCAGGTCTGAGAATTATACAATAGGGGTCTCGGTTTATAAGGAAGGAAACAGTGCTGATTCAAGCAAAGCTAAGTAGTAATTGACAGGTTATATCAAAACTGGATAGACAGGCCAAGATAAGTGAAAAAGCCAGGAGAGAAAATTGCAACTTGCTGGGCTTAATTGTGGATGTGGATGTGTCAGAAAAATGATAGACTTCGAAATTCGTGTAAGTAAAAACAAAATTGTTACAGCTGTGAAAAAATCTGAGAATTCATATATAGATGGGATTGGCACATGCAATGTGCACCTTCCAGGCCCAGTTGTTCTTTTTAATGTTGCTTACTAGGAGGGCTCTAGTTTAAGTTCTTGAACTAATAATATATGCCAGTGTTCTGCAGATTGTGTCTTTTAGTTGGAAGCATTACTTTAAAAATGAAAATAATATAAAGAGTTGAAAGTTTAATATCATCACATCTCTTTTTATTAATATTTTCATTAAAAACATTCTCATTACATTTTCTATATTTTCTTAATATTTAGCGATAAACATGTATGACTTTTTAATAAGGAAAAATAAGTAAAAGGTTGCTAATGTATAATTATAGTTAAAACTGCTAGATGAGACAAATACTGAAAATTACAGCATTAAGATAACTTTCTTATTGGGGTAACTTTAAAAAATGACTAGTGCAAAGTGAATTTAATTTAGTGATTTTTCAAATTTTAAGTCCTAAATAATTTTTATCTATGTGCTTGAATAATTATTGGAATTGTTACTACTGGTACTATTGTTACAGATATACCTATATCTGTATACAGGTAAATATTATGGAACCAATCACAAAGCATAGGAAGCTGTGGAATAAAAAATTGACTAAATAAACAACTGAGTAACTAACTGAACAAATGAATAAGCATTGTGGCCTAATTGTGAACACATGGCTTGAAAATAAATTATGTCCTGTATTAGAAATACAGAATAAAATGTTCCAAATAGTTGAATACATTTAGTGTATCCTTATAACTGATATCAAATATCCTGAACTAGGAAATACCCCTCTACACCCAACTTCCTACAGAAGCCATCTTCATAAAGCCATCTTTCACTTACATCTTAAAGTTTAGAAAAATGCTGAATCTTCCAGTAGGCATGCTTTTGGGGTACTTTATTGATACACATAGAATTAATAAAGTCACTAAATTAGACTCATAAATTCAGTTTTACAGGACAAAAATGTTTTTTAGAAATTTACTCAAACTCCTCCCAACTATTGAATGAGAGAGCAGAAGCATACATGTTAAGAATATTTCTCCAGTTTTCACAGTGTGTTAGTGTTGATGCCAAGGCTAGAATCCAGGACTATTCCTGTTCACTCAGTCCCTACACCATAAGGAGGCCGTTTTTTCATCAGGGCAAACAGATACACAGTTGCAAGACAAACATATAAACTTTCAATGTTTTAATAAAAATAATAATCAGTGCAGTGTTTAACCAAATTTAAAAGGAAATAAGTCAGAAAAAAATACTTTGTGTAGAATAGATTTCGTTGTGTGCATAATTTTAAAAATTACCTTATGCTTAATACAGGTAGTCGTGATGAATAACTAAAATTGAAATATATCAATTAAAATGTAATGAAAAAAATAAGCTAACAAAGGCTAATAATATGTAGAACTGCAAAACTCTCAACATATGTCAAGCCCGTCCTGGTTGCTAAACTAAAACCTAGTTGCTAGTTGGCGAAACTCCAGCACAGCTTCTAGCAGCTTATGGGTTTGTTTCCAGAATGTCCTTAGCCTCCCTTAAAACACTTAAGAAAGTTCAGTGCTGCCAGGAAAATGTACCCTTTGTTCCAGCCAATGCCTAGTGATAGGCAGATGGGGCCCTGAAGCCCTTATTAAAGCAGGTACTTTAGAAATCTTGTTATTATCAAACTTTTAGCTTTCTTTTCAGATGTGAATCTACCACCCCAACTTTTTCCTCAAAGACAAGGAGAATCATCTCCTTGAAATGTTGATATTTATGGAACTAGTTTCTACTCCTGGTGACAAGATAAGAGCCTGATATCCATGGGCACCTTACTTCAACTTATCAAGATGACCAGTTTGATTCTCCTCCTCATAAGCACCCCTGAATAAATC
This sequence comes from Carlito syrichta, assembly GCF_000164805.1. Lineage (NCBI taxonomy): Eukaryota > Metazoa > Chordata > Mammalia > Primates > Tarsiidae > Carlito > Carlito syrichta. Next base: position 473,794 of record NW_007231059.1, on the reverse strand, counting down.
CAGGTGGACAGATCATATAGCCCCACCTCCTTCACACTATTCAGTGCCTTTCCCTTAGCACACCATTGCCTTTAAAAAGTCTCCTGCCTTTGGTTTCAGGAATCTGAGCTCAGTTCTCACTGGACTCTTTCCCCTACTGCAATAGTATTACTATGTAAGATCTGTCTTTATTGACTGGATTAATGTCTGGCATTGATTGTCTTTGACAATGTTACTGGATAAGTAACTGTGTAAGCATAATTCATTTAACCAACCAGGGAGAACATCAAGGGCTACAATGCAATATGATAATACACGCATGAACTCCATGTCTCACCTCCAATGTCCCTATTCCATGCTGTATTTTGAGATTATATATTTTAAACATGAATGTTCGATGGCTGGTTGGCTTCAGTGTAGGCAGCTCTATAGTTGATGCTGAAGATAGAAGGATCGACTCCCTGACTCTGTCCAAACAGTTTTACTGAGGGAGTACTTCTCCCCAATCTTAAGGCAGGCCAAATACACACTTAGTTTTCAAAGGTCAGGCAGATTCAGTGAAATGAAGTTTTTGTTACAAATGAATAGAATTCTAGAAAACTGTAGCTAACTGTAGTGCCCAAGTCTTCCAATAATATTCAAATTTGAAGTAAAAGGTAATCTTGATCTAATATATGTTAATTTTGAGCCTTTGATGGCTATGTTTTTTACCCATGGTTTAAGATAATAATTTTATTTTATGTATGAAAATATCTACTATGTGGGATTATTGTTTTCCTAATAGGGCTATTAAGTGCCAAGATATCATTTTCTATGTTTTCAACATAGTTTCTTTTTAAATTAAAATTGATTTGATTTACTTAAACTTTGTGGTGTCTAGTGTATTTATAAATACAGTTTCTAATATATGCTAGACTTGATAAGATAACTTATTACTTTTAAAATTATGTTTTAACATAAATTCCAGTTTTTAAAAATTGTTTCATTGGGTTATCAGAGACACATAGAGTCTATGAACATATCCAAGGCTAATAACAAGAGTGCTTGATAAAATTTGAGAGATTTAAATATGTCAACAAACACATTTTCTAAAATTATACTCTCAGAAATATTATAGTTTATTTAACTAGTATCACAATAAAAACATGTTTTAGATTAATTCAACTTTCTGTTTATATAATTTTGGTGTGAATTAATTCAACAGGCATATTTTTTCTAACAGAAACAAGGACTTGTGAGATTGTCTACATTTACTTTTATTTTTGTTTGAAAGGAACAGGTGTTGAACTTCAAGGTTGCACCAGAAAACGAAGTGTTAGAAGAAAGACTGTGTCAGGATTTAAGAAAGACCATGTGAACAAGCACAGGAAGAAGCCAAACACAAATTTAACCAACTTGATCATTTTTTTAGTGAAAAGAATCAGTTAGAAACTTGACCTTGTTATCTGCGCTAAATATGATCAATAGAATGGTTAGGGATACTGAGGCTCATGGTAGTTTTACACAAATAATGTGAAATATTTCTTGAGTGCCTATGATCTTCAAGGTCTCATGAATTATTATTTGAAAGTTTATGTTTTCTTTCTCCCACGTAGAGCATTATGAAATGTTGAAAAAAACGCAGGAAAATAATTTTTTACTTTGGTGAACAGGATGAGCAGTCGCTCATTTTTAGCGGGAGCTGTGTAAGTGGTATGTTTTAAACAATTTTGAAAAAGCAGTGTTTGCACATAAAGGTTTCAAGACTTTGATGAAAAAATGTCAAGGAAAAGGTGTTAAAGAAATGCAATGCAACAACCAGAGAGATCCAAAGAAGATGGCTTTTATTTTTCTTTAATTTAATGAATTAATTTATTTAGTGAGTTGGAGTCTCACTCTGTTGCTCAGGCAACAGTACAGTGCAGTGTTAGACTCGTGGTCACCTGCAGCCTCCACCTGTTGGGCTCAGGTGATCCTTCCCCCTCAGTCTTCCAAGTAGCTGGGAGCCACAGGCCTGCGTCATCATGCCTGTCTAATTTATTGATTTATTGCAAAGAAGAGGTCTGCCAAGTCGCCCAGGCTGGTATCAGACCTCTGGACTTAGGAAATCCTCTCACTTCAGTCTCCCAAAGTGCTGCTGGGATTAGAAGCATGAGCCACTACGCCTGGCTCATTTTTTATTTATTTATTTTTTCTATTTGCATCTTCAGATCCCAAATCTTACTGATAGATCTTACCCTTAGTCTTCATTCTTCTGAAAGGTGAATTTGGTTGCCATCTGCACATTAAGTATTAATATTGAATATCTGAAAAAATGTCTAATATTTATGTGCTCTAAACTTGTCATAGGTTTAGAAAAAGAAAGCCAAGCTAATGGAAGGAGAATTTGTACTGAGGAAATTGCAGGCTGACGCATGCCTTGTTAATCAATATACACCCATCCTGCTCCATCCCCATAACTTAGAAATAAGTTCCTCTATCTGAGAAATAGTGACTTAATGAGGAGGGAGGTTGTTATGTGAGTAGCTTCCCTCCCTCATCCCAAATCCCAAGTTCTTTCACAGAAACCAGAATGATGATGGAAAATGCTGGCACTCAAGGGTGATTAGTTGCTAATAGACTCATATTTAAGTTAACAATAAAATATTGGAGTCATACAAAGACTTTAAGTAAATAATGTTATCTAAACTGAAAATTCCAGCACTTCCATAGATATCTAACTTTGGAAGAGTGGAGTTTAAAGAGAAAGACAGTAATTTTGTGGCTGTAACAAGAAAAGACTTGAAGAATATTCAAATAGTAAAAATAGCAGTTAAACTTAAAGAGGCTATTTCATGAATAACTTGCCTCGAGAAACGCATCTGGGACACTGAAAATAAGTATACTGGAAAAATACAATTATCATAAGCAATTTGAATAGGATAGTGTGACTTAACTGAATGAAGGTGTCTTTATCATTTTTTTATATGACTCTCCAAGACTAAAACACAAAGTCAAAAGCTGAATGATTTTTCAACTCACAACCAAATTAAAATGTATAGTACCAGTGTGTCCCCAGAAAAATCAAAGTGAATTAACATTTAATAATTTGAAATCTAGAAATGGCTTTTAAATAGAAAATGTGCATTCCATTACTAAAATAGAACATATCTAGTTGACTTATTTTTTATGGAAAAAGTTATTTTCTACTGAACTCTCTTCAAAATATTTTCTGTTTTCTATTGAGTCAAAGGATCAAGAAATGAATGCCATAAGTGAAAAGTTGCAGAGAAACAAAGTCATAATTTTTAATCAATAAAAATTTAAAAGGCTAGAATAAAACTGGTTTTAGTGGAATAAACTATTGATATAATTAAAGTATTGTAAAAATGAACCAAGTCAAGCTGCAAATAAATCTGTTCTTTTAATTAATCTTGGTACAGTTTATACTACAAGATCTTCTTTCTCTATTTCTTTTATTTTCTTTAAATAATGAAACCTCCTAATATCAGCTAACACCATAAAAAATCTGTATAATGGCATAATGTTTTATATATACCAAATAATATCAAACTAATTTGATAAAAATATAAAACATGGCTTTAGACCTGTGTTGATAAAATAATATCAAATATTACTTTAGACTTGCACTATTCAATACGTCAGCCAATAGTCACATGTGGATATTGAACAGTTGAAGTGAGGCTAGTCCAAATTAAAATGTACTATAAATGTAAAATATGCAAAGGATATCAAAGAAAAAATATAAAGCATCTCATTAATAATTTTTATATTGATTACATGTTGAAAGAATATTTTGGTCATATTGGGTTAAATGAATATATTATTAAATCTATATTACCTATTGCTTTTTGTATCTTTAAATGTACCTTGTGGAAATTTGGCATTATATAGCTACTAGACATTATTGTTTTATAGTGCTAGCGTATTAATTAAGTTATAACAGAAGAAATAAAGAAGTGTTTTATTTGAAAACCAATTTGATCTAGTTTGATGTATGGAAATCTTAAAAACATGTTTTGCAATTGCCTAAAAGTAAGTGTACATGTGGCATTATATTTCACAATTAATGTCACATGTCTATTTTAATATAATAGTTGAAACAACCAAAAATTATAATGACAGGTTGGGTTTTTAGCATTTGGAATTAAAGTAAGGCAAAGAGTTTTGTTGAAATATTGATGATTTCAAAATCTGTAAAGCAGGTTCATTTGATTACGTGTATTCTTATTTCTTTTACTTTTTGTCGTCCAATAAGCTTGCTTCCTAGCCTCACCTCTGCCACCTACTATCTTAGTCATAGTCTATACTTTTTCTCTATGATAATTTCATTCCCTCCCCACACCTCCTCAAAATCTCAGTTTCCTACATTCAACCCTCTGACTACCTCTTTCTGTCATTCTGGTTTTCTCCCTCTAGTACTCCAACTCTGACAGTTACTCAACACACTAGAAACTACAACTATGGATCACATTACCCCTTTGTAGCCACCAGCCTCAATTTTTTTTCCAGAGGACACAACTTAAAGTTCATGATCAATCATTAAAATCATTTTGTTTCTTCTATCTTCTGATTTTTTGCTCTTTACTTGGCAAAACCCCAAATTCTGTAAAAATTAAGTCAACAACCATTATATAGGTCTAATTTTAAAATCAAGAACATTTATCTGAGATGGGACCTTGATGGTCCTCAGAAACGAAATTATGCTTTCCGTTTCCATTTGCCTTCCACTTTTTCTGTTTCTACGTGTATCCCAACTCTCCGTTAGTAAACTTCTTTACAATTGCAGTGAAGAAAGCAGAGCTATCCACAAGCTCCACTACTATAGTCCTTTATCTTGAGACCATTATTATCAGGGCTTTCGTGTCACATACACAGAGAACAAATTAAGATGCCCCCCATCACCCTTGTTCCTGCTCTCAAATTTCTTAAAACTGAGTGTGGTCTGGAAGGAAGACCATTTACAATTAGCCTGTGACTCCAAAAACTCAAGAAAATCTTCAACACAATGTATCTCCAGATATTAATAAAGGAGTTGTCAAACAGTGAATACGCTAACATTTTTAATCAAATGAATAAATAAAAGAACATTAATATGATATTTCCCTTCTCCTACCAACTCACTTTCTTCTGTGTTAGTTTGCAAAATAACACGTTACCAATTTCTACTTGGTTTTATTTTCAAGAATTGCTTTTTTACTTAAAAAGTTTTCATTCGTTAATTTTTTTAGTTAAAATGAAGAAAAAAGTTGTCACTTATAGAAAAGTAATCAGTAACTTAATGTCACTTTTTGGAAAAAGATAGTGTATGGAGTTAGATTTACTATTTATACCATTTTTAATTAAAATGCTTCATCAAGAATTTTATTTAATTTACTTATTTCACCACTTTCTTGAAATTATCTCAATGTTATGAATTTAATGAATTTATATTTTCTATTATTTCTTCTTTAGGAGGATACTCTTTTAAAAGAAACATTCTATTGACATACCTTTGAATTTATTTTATTTTTCTAAAAAAATTCTCTTTAAAGATCACCTTTATTGACATACAATTTTTATACTGCTTTTTTGCATTAAGTGCTAAATAAGACTCCCTTCTTGCCACATGGTTCATAATAAGCTTCATCAATTAAAAATCAAAATTTAGCCGGGTTCAGTGGCTCAGCCTGTAATCCCGCGCCTTGGGAGGCTGAGGTGAGTGGATTGCCTGAGTCCGCGGGTTCGAGACCCGCCTGGGCAATTTGGCGAGACCTCATCTCTACAAGAAATCAAAAATTAGGCTGGCGTGGTAGCGCGTGCCTGTAGTTCCAGCTACTCTCGGAAGGCGGAGGCAGAAGGATCGCCACAACCCAGGAGGTCGAGGCTGCTGCACTCCAGTCTGGGCGACGAAGTGAGACTCCAACTCAAAAAAAAAAACAAAAACAAAAACAAAATTTAGGGATTACTCAGTGTAAGAATTTTCAGACATTAGAAATTATCTTTTCATTTTTGATCCATTTGTTATAACAAATTCAATAAAGTATTACAGATTATGTTGTATTTAATGCAAGACTACCACTGGTTATTTTAATGATGGTTTAAAAGTACATAAATTTAAATAGAGAACATAGCTTTAAAGTCATTTTTTTCACAATGTCATATAACACATGTGGAAAATGACACCCAGTGGGTCCCAAAATTTTGTCCATTGATTTGCACAGGTGATTTTTGGTGTTACAGCCTTTAAACTCAATTCAATTTCTTTTTTCCACTGCCAATTGGTCATAACAAAAACCATTAGTCAAGGTTTATTTATAAATTGCTTAAATAGCTATCTTTTAGGTCACGAATGTCTAAAACACAAAAGGAATTAGCATATCCTTTATTACAATGTAATTAAACTAGTTACTGAGAAGTTCTCAGTGAAAGTTAACAGGCTCAGTATTGAGAATGAAAAACAATGCCCCAATCACTCTCATTCCTGCTCTCAAATATCTTATAACTGGGTTTGGCCTGGAAGGAAGACACATTTACAATTAGACTGTGACTCCAAAAATTCAAGTAACTGGCTCTATTTGATAAAATGTAAATTATTTGCCTTCAAATTTTTTTATTTAACAAATGCCTTAAGACTATTTATGCATTCAATTTTTTAATAGTGACTCTTAAATTCAGTGTGTTGCAGTAGAAAGAAAAAGAACTTTTGAATTAGGCAGGCCTAAGTTTAAATTGGTTTTTGCAACTTAATGATATCTGACTGTAGGCAAGATTTTAACCTCTTTCCAGTCTTGGTTTCTTAATTTCTGAAGTGTAAATAAATAGCACTCTTTCAGGGAAGCTGTAGGAATTAGACCTAAGGTTTACAGGTACCTTCACAGAACTTTAAAGACAACTTAGCAGTCAAAATATGGTAAATGTTTTTCTGGTGTGATACTAAAATGGTATCAAATGCATGTTACGATTTTCAGACATATTAGAAGAACTGGAAATTTTTTTAAATAATAAAAAGAGAAGAGAAAATGATATTTTTCTAAACCTAATCAAACTTCCCAACTAATGATTCAACATTTGAGTGTTTGAGAGAATTCAGATAACAATAACAACAAAAGTACCACCCTACCCCAGTGAGGATGGCCACCATTAAATCAAAAAACAATAGATGCTGGTGTGGGTGCGGAGAAAAGAGGATGCTTCTACACTGTTGGTGGAAGTGCAAACTATTTCACCTCTATGGGAAGTAATGTGGCGACATCTAAAGAAACTAGAAATTTACCTTCCAGGTGATCTAGCGCCCCACTCCTGGAAATATATCCAGTGAAACATAAATCATTCTACAAAAAGATACCTGTACACACATGTTTATTGCCACACTATTCACAATACAAAAACATGGAACCAACCCTTCTATCCATTGAAAGTAGAATGGATAAAGAAAATTAGGTACATATACACAACGGAATATTATGCACCTGAAAAGAAGGACAAAATCATGGACTTTTCAGCAACTTGGATGGAATTGGAGACAATCATTCTTAGCAATCTATCACAGAAACAAATAACTGAATACCATGTTTTCACTCATAAGTGGGACCTGAACTTTAATCACAATAGCACAAGGGAGTGATCAGCAGTCGATGGACATTGCCAGGGAAGGGAGGAAGGGTAAGCATGTAACAACACAAAGAGTACCTGATTCTAAACCAGGCAAAGTGAGGAGCAGTTGGAGACCCAATCTTTACCTGCACATACATTACTCTGTACCTAATCCTGACTTGTACTCCACATCTTTATAATAAAAAAGAAATAAAATAAAATAAAATACATTGCAGAGAGAAAAAAGTGCTTTCCACAAGAGTGTCTAAATGACTTTCTACTACTTAAAGAATCAAATGCAAATTTATAAATTATCAGGAATTATAAAGATAGAAATGATCACATAAATTATATAGTACAAATCTCTAGTTTTATAGTGGAGGAAGCCAGGGTCTAGAGCACTTGGATTAACTGCTATAGTCAACAGAGCAAACAAGTTGAAGAGAGATAAGTTTTCTTGCTCTCTGCCAAGATCTCTTACAAGACCAGAGCCATCTTCACTTGGAAAAACACACATAGTAGTACACAGGTTTACAACAAACACTAGGAAAGAGAAAAGAGCAGAAAAGCTTTAAAAAGGTGGAACTAAGAAACTTAAAAATATTCAGGTAAAATATACTTAATTAAAAGCTATTTATTGCTCTTTGTATCTTTATTACTCTCTCCAAATGGCATTCACATAATATTCTTCTTAAATTTATGATTAAGTTCGTTCTATTATAAAGAAGTTATTTACTCTTTATTTATTCATTTATTAATGTGATATTTTTCTGACCATTTATTTGGTAACTACAATTATTTATGTTTACCATACAGTCAAAGAAGCATTATTCATTTCTGAAAAAAATTATCCAAATTGCCAGTGATAATCACCTTTGTGGCAGTTTTAAGTCAATGATTTGCCATAAATGTACCACATTTGTAATTAGGGCACAGCTGGAAATCAGGAACGTTTTTGTTAGTGAGATGTGTTATCCAAAATCCATTAATGTCATAAGAATATCTGTTTTATGATAAGTGAAGTTCATATTCACATTCAAAGTTTGATTTCTTATTTTTTTCTGTGCTATAAATGCACAGCATATTAAGTATAGCTAAAAATTAAATATGTTTAAATTTTGTTAAAAGAGTAAATTTCAAATGATCTAATCACAAAATTGTTAAAGTGAGAAATATGCTCATGAACTTATTTAATCATTCTACATATCATAAAAAATTATTATACCACTTTATACTCTATAAACATATATATCTATAATTTGTCAATATAAAAATGGCATCTAAGCTTAAAATTTTAAAACAATTACCACACATATTTATGATTAATATAATGATAGAACATTAATATATTGTCATAGTCCGTTTGGGTTTCCCTAACAAGATATTATAGACTGGATGACTTAAAAATAACAGAAATATTTTTCTCCAAGTTCTGGAAACTGTGAAGTCCAAGATCAAATCTAGGTCAAATTCAGTGTCTGGTGAGGCCCATTTCCTGGTTCAGAGAAGGTGGTCTTTTCCCTGGCTATGTCCTTACATGGCCAACAAAAAAAAGGAGCACTCTGGGCACTCTTTTGTAAAATTTAATGACACACCCACTTTTTCATGAGTATTTCCTCTCATGATCTGATCACCTCCCTAAGCCTAACTTTCTAATATCACCACATTGGGAATTAGATTTCAATATATGTGCCGTGAAGGAGTACACAGACGTGGGACACAGACATTCCGACTATAATGTACATTAATATTCTATTTGTTTGAAAAGAGATTTTTCGAAAACGTGTGTGTGCAGTCGATATGTAAATTACTAAATACAGTAACTTGAGCTTATTAAAATAATCAAAACTGGAATCTTGCAGAAGAAAATAAATTAGGAAACGAAGATATAATAAGAAGTGAGATATCTACTTTACAGAGATGATGAACTTTTGGGGATATTCAAAATTTCTTGGTCTAAGGGCAACCTTTTGCTAACATCCAAATTGTCTGCCATTAAAATTGTATGTTATTCTGGTTTTTAGATATACATTGTTAAAGTAATTGCATGAATTGAATAATGTTCAGCAGAAAAAAGTATAGAGATTTCCACCAGATTCCACTGAAATTGATAAATCTACCACACACACAAACAGACGCACACAATTTTTAACCCTCAAATTATTATACAACAATCTTTTCTAGTTGAGCATATTAGACTTCTAAATTGCAAAATTTTCATATATGATTTTACATATATAAGGAGATTCCCCAGTTGGTTTTTCTATGAGAAACCACACTACATAAGTGTATGCTAAGCCCTTCCCAGGGACTATAACCTCAAGCTGCCCAAATCGTATAAGGTCATGACTGATATGTAATGCTCATAGAGGACACACTAAGGGATAGGTAATGCACACATCCCCATACTTTTAAAATTCTAATTGCAGAATCTAGGTGGCCCATCATAGGATTATAATATTGAATGGGTTATTTTGTCAATCTTCTCCCAACCTGAAACATTTTGAACACATTTTACTTTCATCTTAGTCACTTTATTTCTCACACAGGGCCACTAATATAAAAGTAAATAACTAAATTCATGTTATTGTTATTATTCAAGATATTTACAGATAGATAGATAGATAGATAGATAGATAGATAGATAGATAGATAGATAGATATAGAAAACAGGGGGAGTGGTTATGAAGACTTACAGAGGAAGTTTATCTAAAAAGTCAGTACTAGAAAAAGCAATCTCTTCCTGAAATGCTGATCAGTATTAACTGATTGATATTGTCAACATAGTTCATTTTCAGTATTTGCTCTAGTAGTCAATAAGCTCATATTCAGTTTGTTTTTCATTCCAAAAGATATATATTGTACAGTATCAGATACCATGTGCCTCTTTTGAATCTCTCTTGATTCTTATAATTTATAAATCAATTAATGACTTCAGTTAATCCTTATATTTTTCATCTTTAAAATAGTTATATCTAAGTGTTTATGATCTTGTAAGCCATATTGATTCTTGCTTGGCTCAAGGAAAGAAGAACTTAATAAATACAAATTTAAAATCGAATAGTTTGATCAAAACATACTTACCCAGTTAGATCATATGGTAGATATTTTAAGACCACAATCATCATATATTTTTTTCAGTCTTTATGTATTCGCTGATCATTTTGACAAAATTATGAAAAATATGCAAATGTTTGAATAGTAATCAAATGCTCCTTTTCAAGAAAAATGACTCTGGTATATTATTCTTCAAATTGGTTTCATGCCTGTACACCAAAGGTTTACATTGATTTACTCAAATACATAGTGAGCTTATTGAAGCTAGAGGCTGCCTTATTCTTTTATATAATTCCTGTGCCAAGCATTATGCTTTGCACAAATAAGCATTTCAAATTATTTATTCAATGGCAACCCAAAGTGATATGTACACTATACTATCTATTTTTAGTTTATTTTAGGATGAGATTAAGAGGTCATAACCTGTATTATTTGACAACATTTTTTTAAACTTCCATGGTATATTTATTTATGTTATAAATTCTTATTATTTAGATATCTACCTTACAAAGAGAGTTGTGATGTGCTAAGTACTTGGTTATGTAGCATTTTCAACAATAAATTTTCTTATTTCTTGATATAACGTACTATAATGGCTTTCACTCAGTTGATCTTTTGACAGATTTACTGTTCTACAATTATCTTAGCTTTCTTGGTTTTGTATCAATATAATCAAAATTGCTGAAATTTTTTAAATGGTCATTATGTTTCTTTTTCTTTTTTTACAGTCAAGGTCTTACTCTGTCACCTAGGCTGGAGTACAGTGGCACAAGTTCAGATCACTGCAGTCTCAAACTCCTGGGCTTAAGTGATCCTCTGCATCAGCCTTCTGAGTAGCTGGCACTACAGGTGTGCCACCACACCTGGCTAATTTTTTCTGATTATTTGGAGAAATGAGTTCTCGCTCTGTTTCCCATGCTGGTCCTGAACCCTTGGGCTTAAGCTATCATCCTGTCTCATCTTCACAAATTACTGGGGTTACAGGTATGAACCACCACACCCAACCTGTATTATGTTTCTTAAAGTGGTCAAAATATAAAACATAATAAATTATACCTTAAAATACTTTATAAGATTGCATCAATTCCATTGTGCTCAGTTCTGCTTTGCCTATCCCTCTTTTAAAATTTTTATACTTTGAAATCTTATTTTTAATGCAAAAGTATAAATCATAGAATGTATTAATAAGCATAGTATAAATACCTAATTCTCTACTCAGAGAAATAGATGGAGTTTTAGACAATAAGAAACAATTACAAAATTTTAAACAAACATAAAATGACCTTTAGCAACACTGTTGAAGTAGCAAGCATCTTAACAGAATAACATAGAAAAGGTCAAAAAGCATGAGCATAATAATACATAATTAATAAACCAATATGTAGAATAGCCACTAGTAAAATAACCAAGAAAATTTCAAACTCACCATAATGTTCCTATTTCTTAAGGTAATAGATTTTTGAGGAAAATATATTTTGGACAGTAATATTGGTTGCTCATGTATCTCAGAATTTTAAAAATGAATTGATGTGTACTTGTAGTTTGCTCTAAAATTCCAGATTCTAAATTCTCAATACACTTGCAAAGAGCCACAAAACTTGAATGGCAAGAGCCAGGAGAAAACAATCCATTTTTATTCTGGAATAGGTAAAATAAAATCAGTCAGAAATCTGGAGATTGTCTGAGTTTAAAATGTAGTCTGCTCATGAATGGATTCATAGATCATGGTTTTCTTACACAGTAATAATCGTTGATGGTGTCAAAGTTCAAAATATCTTGAGTCATAGTTTTGAATTTACTTATTTATTTGTTTGTTTGTTTATTTATTTATTTATTTGAGTTGGAGTCTCACTCTGTCGCCCAGACTGGAGTACAGTGGCTGCTCTGGGCCACCGCGGCCTCGACCTGCTGGGCTCCGGTGATCCTTCCGTCTCAGCCTTCCAAGTAGCTGGAACTACAGATGCGCTACCACGCCCGGCTGATTTTTTTGATTTATTGTAGAGATGAGGTCTCGCCTGCCCAGGCGGGTCTCGAACCCGCGGGCTCAGGCAATCCACTCATCTCAGCCTCCCAAAGGTGCGGGATTACAGGCTGAGCCACCGAGCCCGGCTTAGTTTTGAATTTATAAAACTGATTATTAATCAATACATTTTTGCTGAGTTTCCACCATGTGATATTTTTTAGACTGGCATATTGCAAATTCTAAGATTATTAAGATTGGCAGATATCTGGAGAGAGAAAATGCAAGATCTAATGTACAAATAGTAAGCATAATGATAAATTATGTCATAAAAGTGGTAGGATGTGACTTTCAGTTAACAGATGAACAGAAAGTAAGAACTATAAAATACTTGGTTTGTGTAGAGTGGTGGTGAGAGAATAAATTTTACTAAAGCAAGTTTGGGTCAGATTATTTAAAAAATAATATTTAGCCAGGCTCGGTGGCTTAGCCTGTTATCCCGTGCCTTTGGGAGGCTGAGGAGTGGATTGCCTGAGCCCGCGGGTTCGAGACCCGCCTGGCAGGCGAGACCTCATCTCTACAATAAAATCAAAAAATTAGCCAGGGGGTAATGCATGCCTGTAACTCCGGCTACTCGGAAGGCTGAGGCGGCAGGATCCCCAGAGCCCAGCAGGTCGAGGCTGTGGTGACCGGGAACGGCCACTGCACTCCAGTCTGGGCGACAGAGTGAGATTCCAACTCAAAAAAAAAAAAATTAATAATAATAATAATATTTGGGGAATCCTAATTTTAAACTAAGCTCTCTGAGTCCTTACTGAAGGATGTTAGCCACTTATTTGGCGGCATAATATAAGTAAGTTTTAATAAGACTGATTTGTCGGAGGTAAACATGTTCAATGACAATGTTTAGAAACTTGAAGAATTAAAAACAAAACCAAAAATCTTTAGTTGGAATTTGAAGACCTGTGATTAACATGTGTTTGTCAACTTGATCAAATTACTTAACCTATCTATTGTAATAAATAAGATGACCTTCCTAGCTATATTGCTAAAGTAGCATAAAACGAGATACTATATCAGGGCACACTCTGTAAATTTTATGTTCACATACAGATATCACATACAGTTTTATGGAAGTAGAGAATATACAGTTACAGGGACTTTATCAATAGAATTTGATGGCTGACTAGATAAGGGAGAGGAGAAAGAGAAAATGAAAAGAATACCAGGTAGATGGAGAAAGAGACGATGAAAAGAGTATTAGATTTATCCTCAGATGTAAAATAAGGATTCATAGTTAATATAGTGGCTCAGTCATTTCTGACTATTTAATGTAAGGCAATTCAAGTTCAAGATAGTATAACACAGTAATTACACTGTCATTTCCATCAATATGGTGAGGAAATTGCTATGGTTTAAGTAGCCTAATCATAATTGGAGATTTTTAGAAAGTAGTTTATTAGAAGAAAAAAATTAAAAGAATATGAACTGCCTTAGTCGAAATGATTTGATTTGGTCAAAAAGAATGATGTAGGAGTCACGGTGAATTCTGTCACTCATATGACTTGCTTACTCATTCTCTATTCAAACTGGCATTTTCAGGCAAATGTTTTTGATTCATCTTTATTTTTCGCCAGCAATTTCACTGAAAAGAACATAGCTCTTCCTTTTTTTTCTTTTTAAAAAATAATTATGAAGAACTTTCTCGTACCATAAGGAAAATTTGAATGGCCAAGCAGGTGTTTACTTTGGAAAAGTGGCAAAGTGCAGCAAAATGAAAATGAAATGTTACAAGAATTTTTGAAGTGTTTTATGTTTTCCCGATTCCAAAGTTATGCAATGCTATGTTAGTGAAGAAAGCCTTTGGAAAGTGGAACAGTCTAGGAGATGGGGGTGGAGAAGTCTCAGAGATGTAAGAGTTCAACTAAAGGTCCTTTAAGAGTTCACTGCTGCTTTTACAACATTATTTTAATGGATTGAAAAGGTAAGCAAAGATATTATAAAGTTGTGTAAAAAATCAGTATGAAATTTTAGAACCAGGACTGTGGAAAATGTAGAAACATGCAAAAATAGTTGCAAAGTTTGAACTTCATCCTTAATTTCAAAAACATAATTAGAATTTCCTATTTAATAAAGCTATCATAGAAATAAACCCTTCTTGAGTATTATATATTCATGTGTGTATATGGTACATATGTACAAAATAAAGTAAATTATAGTTTTAAAGTGTTGAATCTATGAACATAAGTATTAAGATAACTATTCACTTTGAAAAAATTAAATTAGCAATTATTAATATCTATATGTATCAATTCAGCTCTTTAAGACTGCAATTTAATAAAATGTCACAATTTAACAATCAATATATATTTGAATATAATACATATAGTAAAAATATATTTTCCCACATAAACAGTAATAGAGTTAAAACATAAAGTTATAAAAAGAACAAAACTATTTATAGAAAACATGAAAGAAAAAATGTTGAGATAAGCTCTATATCTAACAGACAAAAGCAGGAATTTATTTGGATAATCAAAACCAAATTATTATCTAATTGAATACAGCAATATTACGTAGGTTTCTTTTATAGATTATGTAGGTTTCTTTCCTATTCTGAATAAATCAACAAACCCCATAATTTCTTGGTGGTTTGTTTCACTTTTCTTGAACAAGCAAAATATATGCAGATATGAAGCTACTATGTAAAACAGCAAAGTGCGTTATATCCTTGGTTAAATATTTTCATATGCATTTAGTAGCAGAATATTATTATTCTAAGCATTAACTCAAGGACAAAATATATATTTTATGACATAAAATGATAATAATGTTTAATACCCAAAATTTTCTACTTTTGTCATCATGAAGGAGTCTTCATTGGGGAAAATATGCATATTTGGTACAATCATTTAAATATATTAAACAGATATCAGAAGTAAATGGTATATTTTCCTAATTACACTGGAACTTAAGCAATGGGCATACAGTATTTTGGTGACAATTACACTAGTTATTACACTAGAAGTGACAGTTATTTTTGTTGCCTTCACTGAATCTTAGTTATGTTAGCAGCAGTACATCATTTTAAGTTGCCTCTGGGGATCAGAGAGAAAAACACATGACAATTTCCCAGCTTCAGGCTCTGTGAACCAACAAGCAGGAGAGTTCCTCAGTCTATTCTGCCTTCTCAAAATCATTTACCTAAGACAACATTTCCTAACGTAATAGTTCTTTACAACACTCCACAGAAGAAAAAAATTATATTCACAATAATTTGAGTGGGATTGATTGTATGCTTGTTTTTGGTAACTTATAAGTATGCACACACACATATACCTATGGGTATAATTATTTATAGTAACATTTATAACTAAGTATAACTATATGTAGTGATAGTTTAGTTATGGTTATGGATATATGACCTGTAGTGAACAAACCTACTTCATTTTGTTCCATTAAAAATTCTCAAACTTTCTGTTACCCTTAACATGCACAGAGAACTTTGGTAAACGCTGAAGTAAATGTCAGAGACAGCTGTCAATCCTTCAACATCGATGAAGACAACCTTTTACTTTAGGCTAATATTGACCAAAGCTACCCTTTATGGAGGAAAATCATCTGTGAAAGAACACACTAGCAACTTGGAAGCTCACATCCTGCTCCTGGTTGCTCAACATGTTCAATGAATTTAAAGTAATTCAATTTAAAATAAGCATCAATCTCCCGAGTTTAAGAAGTTATGTGCAATGCAGGACTTTTGCTGAAGACTATATCCTTTGCCAGATGTTATTAAGCATGGGCACGTGAACTACATAAGATGTTGGATTAAGATCATAGACTTGCCAAACATTTTTAGTAGACAGATACATTTCAACCTAAAATAATACCTATTTCCAATTGATTATACCTCTAGTTCTACAAACTATGAAAATTATTTACATAATGAGTCAATTCTCTGGAAGGATGATTTATAAAGTCATTCCCTGCAGGAAACTGAAGCTATGCAGTTAGCCTGGCATGAAGAGTAAATGGGAGAAGGTGCCCACTATTGTAGCCCAAGTTAATTATTATAATGTCATCCTGATATTATTCAACGTTATCAACAGGTCTCTTGTCTCTTACACAATTTTGGCAAACGCCCATTTTATACATCTCCATGTAAATAATTTCCTCAACAATTGCAGAATTTCAAGTTTCACTCATATAAGGATTCGTAAATTTAAGCCTAAATATATGTATATGTGTTTCAGAAGAAAATAATTCTCTTACCTGAATATTAATGTCTTCAAAACAGAAGGTATTTTAAACGTAAGCTTCCATTTCATAAAGATATGCTCTATATGTCTGTCTTATTTATGAAAGGTTTCCTTTACAGTTCAGCCTGTACTCTTCTTCTGGTTAAATTGAATAGATGTTGATGAATAAAGAATCCAAAGATGTTGGCTCCAGGGCAACTGGGATCAATCTCATTACACAATATTGTTAAGAAAGCTGCTAGTTTTGCACAAGGCAACAATTATATGTGGCATACAGTAGGCAAAAGATTAAATATATATTGTACATTTAAAAAATAAAATTGTTTCAAATTAAAATAAATTCATGAGATAAGATGTGCTGTCATGGATAAAAGAAAGAACATTTTACAAGCAATTTACAATTCATTTCACCATGTTGAAAGATAGAATAAATGGTATTTTTAGCTAATTTAAAGCAAAACATTAACTCTATCACAGCATTCTTGCTGGAGATTAACTTTCATTGCTTCCATTGTATGTATAGGTCTGAAGGTTATGGTAGTAAGATGACTCTTATCACAATATAATTATCATAGAAAATAATAATTTCCTTAAAAATCAGAAGCAATTTTAAACAGCTTAAAAAACATTGAAACTTTCTAAGAATTTGATGCCAAAGCAGATTGCCAAAGTGTGAATATGAAATTATCTAGGTAAATTATTTACTGGAGATCAAGAAAATATTTTCATCAAAATTATCCAGATTGGCTATTTATATTATTGGTAAGACTGATATTTATCAGACTAAGCAGAAATCAATTGTATCCCAGTTTGACTTTGATTTTAATTTTATTTACAGTTTAAATATGTAATTACATCTCTGTAAAACCAGAATGAATTCTGAATACATAAAAATACAATGTGGCCTATAATATTATGTTGAAATATGTATTAATAAGTGACATAGTGGATACTATATATTAAAATACAATGAATTATTACACAATGCATATTATTTAGGAACCCATAATATATTAAGGAGATTTTTTTTTTAGAGTTTATGTTTCTAGATAATTGCATTTAGAGACTTTAAACAATATTTTGTTGAGATGGGCATTTATCATCTATTTATCTCTTAGGTTGCATTTAAACCACTGCATCACACCTGTTTTTAGCACCTGGCTTAGTTTCTTTATAAAATATAACTACCTATCATTTTTAAACAAGCAAAAGAAATGATTTATTAAGCATGGTGAAATTGTGTTCTGTATCTAGATTCATCATAAAATTATAGGTATGTCAATACAAATTTGATGTTGTGAGCTGCAAGGTTTAAATGCCATAAGCTATTTTCTTGATGTTAAAAAAGAATAACTATCCAGGTGTGGTGATATTTTCAGTTAATGTTTCTGCAGAGGTAATTAAAGGCTTATCAAATTATGACAAAGATTTAATCATATGTTAGGTCACAAAGAACTGATCTAAGTCTGTCCTCAAGGAAGTTTGTTAAAGTCAGTTTGAATGTGAACTTGTTTTCAAAACTGAGGTTTACCATCTGGGTCACATAATTCACCATTTTTTCTTCACTTCATCAAGCTCTTTTCTATTAATGCTGGCATTTGATAGTTGTATAATTTGTATGCCAATGCAATGTGCGTATTAATTTACTTAGTCTGACCGATCAGCTACTTTTTTCATATGACATAAGCTTATTTTGTTTAAATACATGTAATTTTTTTCCTCTTTGAACTGAATAGAAAAAAATTCACATTTCTGTTTTGGCTTAATACTTCCTATAGAAGTCCTTGTGGAGAGGAAATTATAACTGGCGATTATACAGAATTAGATTCATTTGAAATAAATTTTTATATTAATACATACATTTAAATCATACTTTTAAAGTTTTGGTTTTATGTTGGACTTCCAGAAAATAGCAGATAAGTCGATTATATACAACTTTGTAAAAGCTCTATGAGGACAGAAATAATGTTTAACAGGATCTGTCACTAGCAGGAAGAAGGCCTGCTAGTAATTTGTGCTGAATAAAGGAACTAGGGAAACTGAAATTTAATACAGTTTTAAAAAGAGCTATGTGATGACAAAGATCCTAGTTACTTAGACTAATACCACAAAGTTCAGTCAATTTAGCAGAATGTTTACACGTGTATACAAAAATATATGTTTTTGGAAATAGCTGTGTAATTTTACTGTATTGTCCAGTTTGGATTTAAATGTATATCATCATGTGGTTGTATTGATGTAACAATGTAATTAGATATTTCAATTTTACAAGGTAAATTTTAGACTCTGGAACTAAAAAGAGGAGATAAAAATCAACGATCATTGTTGTTTGGGGGACTTAGTAACGACTGGAGATTTCAGTTATATCTTCCATTCTATAGAGCACTACTGGGGGCTGTAATAATTTCTTAAAGGCAAAGTATTATGATAAGGATGCTCTACTTGGATCTGAATTCTAGTCAGATCTATCAACAATATGTAAGAGAGTAAATGAATGTACATTTTTATGCCTTTTTCTTTATTTTTACTCGAAGGTAGTTGTATTGCATAGATTCTCAAATAATATGATGGAGATTAGTGTTTCAAAAATTTTATCATATTGATGTAATACACTGTTAAAAATGTTTGTCCTCAGTGAGTTTGGGAAATACTGTATGCTCTTTCACATGAAGATTTAAAACACACATTAACATATTAAATGCTCTTTGAAGTCATTCAGTAAAGTGATGGTGTAGATAAAATGCAAATAATGAAATAGTTTTGTCAATATTAAGTTATGATATTTAATAAGGAATCATCAGAGTATTTACCTTTTTAAAGTAGATGTCTCATAAAGAACTACTGATTTGTAATTATTCGGATAGCATAGTACCACCTTGAGGCTATATCATAAATAAAACCTCCAATGGGGAGTAACACTTGACTTATCTGAATTACACCTGAACAGCTTGGAGACCTCCCAGAGCTAAGCAACTCTAACAGCTTGCAGACCTCCTGCATAAAATAAAATAAAATATCCGGAGTGCTATAAAAAAGCAAAATCCTGTAAGTCTGTGAACGTCTTCCTATTTCTATTTTATTTATACTGTTTATAAAAGTAAATTACTTGTTTGAAGTACTACTCTTGAAGCTGCCTGTATCTCTATGGGGAAGTACTCATGTGAATCCTCTTTTATTGGAAGTGGTTGATCTTTAGCTTCGGGGATGATATCTGCAAGGTTGAAAAGCTTTGCTTTCTAAGAGGAGAGTCAATCTGATTTGAGAATAGAGGGAGACCTACGAAGAACCAAACCTAGTAGAAATTATCTCTTTTAAACTGATTCTGAATAGTGTACACAGGGCAGCTGCTTTTCTGTAAATAGCTGGGTAATGTTGTCCTTTATGTTTCAGCTTCAAGGAAGTATTCCAAATGTAACATCTGAAAGGACTTTGGAACTGTTTTGCCACCAGAAAGAAAGTTAACTTTTCTTTTTTTCTTCTTATCTTCAGATTCGATTAAGAACTAAAGATGTGGTTTATTTGGATAAGTTATTTTAACTCCAAAGGATAATTCACTTTAGGTTTATAAATATCTTTCTTGAATCTATTTCTTTCACATGATAGAATGCATGTCATATTTTCTAATCACCACTTTATTTGGGTCGTCCAAAACAAAATGCCAATTTTTTTTCTAACTGACTTGACTTTTATGGCTTTAATACCACTAAAGCAATGATTTCAGCCTTGTTAAAAAACATTTTTGAGATCCAGATAAAAGCTATGAATATTCTTCCCAGTGGAAAAACCCAGTTTAATTTAGTTACCGACCTCAGATTAAGAAATGAGAAGGAGGATAGCGTAAAGGGTGGCTTCTAATCCTACTTATTCTATTGTTTTTGTTTTTGTTTTGGTTTTGGTTTCTCTCTTTGGTGGAAAAGGGATAGATGATAGATATATGATAGATACATATATGATAGATGATAGATAATGCACATGTGCATACATACTGCATGAACTCACAAATTCTCTAACATTTACAATGTTAATTATAAATACATACCAGACTATGCTCCACAATACCTGAAAATGTTCCAGGTTTAAATGACAGAATTCAGCATCCCCAGCCAATTATCAGTCTGACTGAATTCTTTTTTGAGATTGATAGTTTTAATGGCATAATGTTCTCCAACATGGCCACATTTCTTAATGTTTTCATTTATTTGTTTATGTGTGCCTGTTTCATCACATACAGATTCAAGGAAGAATGATCCAGATTAAACAAAAAGAAAAAAAAATCTTAAATATTTCACTGAAGTACACAAATTCTCAGACATCATTTCTAGAAAAAAATATTTACTAATTAAGTCTATGCTTATTTATTTTGTTTATGAAAGCAAATTACTTGTTCAATGGACTACTGTTGAAGCTGCCTGGTTCTCTGTGAGGAAGTACTCCTGTGAATACTCTTTTATTGGAAGTGCTTGATCTTTAGATGAGGTGATATCATTTAGAGATGGTCTTGCAGAAAGAGACAAAGGCAGGTAGGTCATGCTTTTTTCAAACAGGAAGGAGGAAGGAAGGGATAGGGTATTCGATTTTTATCAGTCAAATATTCTGCAAAGCTCAGCATCAACTTCAAATGTCATCTGCGAATAGCACTCATATGCATACATGTGTAAGGTTATCTTATACTATTTTTGCTTTTGTGCTTATGCTCCCACTCTTTTCCCTTATCTGCCTCCTTTTTTTATTCTAAATTTGTTTCTAATCAAATTTCAGTCTGTATTGATCTCAGTTCAATTTGAGGCACTCTGTGATGCCTTTCTCTATCAATTCAAAGACTCATGTCATAGTGATTACCTTCTTTTTTATATTTTTAAATGACAATTTTAAATCTCATTCTTTACATCTGAATATATACATTAACATATTTTAGGACAATTTTTCTGAGTGTAAACCTTGTCTATTCAATGACACTATAATGTTTCATAGAGATTATGAACAAAATTTTCTTTTTTGCAAAGTCTGTGGAAATGAAATAAGGGATTCAAGTCTGCTTCTTGCACTAAGGCCTTTCTGTCAAATATAGAAAACTATAAAATCAAATTATCTATTCCATTATCTATAGTGAGGATCCAATTGGGGAAAAAATAAATGTAGTAATATTTCAGTAAAGCAGTACGTTTCTATTAAAATTTTTGTATTTAATATAAATTCAAATATGTAGCCAAGCTTTCTCTATACCATGTCTTGGTTGAAATTTAATTTATTCTACAGTGGTAAGCTGAATTTTTAGGGATTCTTTTCTTTTCTTTCTTTCAGAAAGTTCCATTGTTAAAAGTTACATCAATATATCTTAGATATTTTCAAAAGTTATAGACACCTCTGAGAAATGTGAATTCTAAATTCAATATATTGTATTGAAAAAAAAGAAGAAATTAGATGTAGGTATCTTTATTAAATGCACATTTGTTAGAGTAAATCTAACATAAGAATTATTTGAAGAGAAAGTAGTAGATAATAAGGTATTAATAAAAGTGATGAAAAAAGAAAAATTATGAAAGTGTTGAATTCAGCTTTTTAGGATCTATTCAAATAACTTTAATGAGAAATTTATCTTTAAATAATTGTCTAGAGAAAATGTCTGTAATAAATGACTCATCTGGCCTCCTGTATATGATTGATATCTAAAAAATTAATAATGTTTACAAACTGAATGGCTCTGATATTTAGAAAATATATAAAATTTATCATGTCATAAAAAATAGACAACAATATTTCGTTATAGAAAGTGCAAATATACATTTCCCTTTGAGGACTTTTGACATCTGAGGAAACAATAAAAGAAAGGAATTCAGGCCAAGATTGGGTAATAAAGAAGATAGGGCACAGGAGTCATATGTTTTTGGTCAAAACTGCTAAATACTCAGCATGGTGTAGGCAGGTGCATCATTAAGGTGAATGACTGTGAAGGTGGTGCCAGTTCTTTCATAGATGATGTCTAGTTATTATTAAATAGTCTCATACCAGATTCATCATATCAGGAAATTTTCACCTGTCAGTCTACCGCTACAGTTCCAAGGAGTCATATGGTTATTCCCTAAAACAAATCTAATCATATTCACCTCCTTCTTTCAGTTTCCAGTTAACGCTCCACAAAGTGTTGAGTGTGTTTCTATCCCAGTGATACCTTTTTCCTTTCACAAGGGTGGAGTCCTCTTTACCTGTGCCCTTAATGCCATTCTCCCTCAAGCTTCTTCAAGCTTCTTCCATCAAATATACCTTTTTCATTATCTTTCTCATAGTCTAACCATTTCCTATTCCTTTACTCATTTCTTTCAATTTGCAAGCATAGTTGTTTTTCACTTGTTTTGCCAATTAGAATAAAAGTCTCTTCTCTGGATTTTCCTGTAATATGCAGCTGCTATGTCTTTTCCTGTTTCTGTTCAAGGACAGACTTTTTGAAACAATAGTAAATATACCACCCATAATTTTTTTTGAAACCTCACATTCATTCGTTATGTGTCTGCAGTAAGGCTTTACCTCATCATTATGGTTTATTTTAAAATATCATCAAGCACATCCTAGTTGACAAATTTAATAATACTACATAGTCTACATCTTAGATAATCGTTCTTAAACACTTGACCAAATTGATTAATCTTTCAATCTTAAAAATCTTTTGACGTCAGCATGACTCTTCCAATTCTCTTTTAATTTTCCAAATTTTGAAGTCTCCCATTAATGTTACTTTTTCCAAATATTTTTATCTGAATGACAACTACAAGTGGCTTTTCACTCTTAGACCCATTGCATTCATTTAGACATACAATTTATATCTCTCGTCTGATTATTTCCACAATTTAGTCATTTCTACACTCTTGCCGGTTCTTTATTCCTAAAGTGTATTTAATTATTTCAGTCACCTATAAAAGCCTTTGTCTAAAATTTACTAGCGATTAGTTTGTAAATACTTGTTCAAACTATGAATATAGCATTAGAATGGTATTATATTTTTTCTTTATTGTTCTTTCTCCTGGAGACTGTAACAAATATTCCTCTTCAAAGTTAATTGAAAATATAATCTCTTTATGAAGAGCTTCTTGATTTAATAGGGCTAAAAAATCAGATTGTTTTTTACTTGTCACTTAATATGGATTGTTATTGTTTGCAAAAGACTCACCTGACAAAAAAACACAATGGTTGAGTATAGTGTACATTCCAGTTAAACCACAAGATGCTATTTGTTGATGATGATTAGAGAGAATTTAATGATAATCATGGTAAGTCACTGATTACCTCTTATTCTTGCCATTCCAAATCAGCATTATCTGTTGATTAATAAAATTTAAATTATACAGAATTTAATAAATGCCCTCTTGTAGTATGTACATTTTCTTAATGATTTCCAGAGAATATCATAGCAATTATAGCAATATATATGAAAGAAGAAAGCTATTTCAAATTAAAATTCTCAAGTTAATTGAAAACTTTAAGTTGCTTTCAACAGTCGAGGCAAAAACGAACCTTCTTTAAAGTGCAACTTCATTTCCTTTCCCTGAATCTAGGCTGGTGCATGCCCCCCATTACAGTCTTCATTTTATTCTCTGAAATGTGTAATGAGAAGGTAATTCATCTATAATGATATACCAGGAAGTGTATATGAAAAAGCATTATGAAGAAAAGTACCATTTCAAATAGGTACAACTACTTTCTAAATGACTAACAGTAGGGAGCTTCTAACTCTAAGGTAAATCAGAAAAAATGCAAATTGCCTCTTTAAATTTGCTTCTTGTAAAATAAATAGTAAGTGTCAGAGTCACCTTGTACTTGGAGAAAAATTATATGGGAATAAAGTGTTGAATCTCAGAGAAGTTCATTTCTAAACATTTCAAAGTACATCAGCATGTGTTGGCTCAAGCATTGCTAATTAATAATTACTTCTTAATAATACATATGGTACATTAATAAAATGTGGACAAAATAATACATCAAACTAGATGCAATTACGATTTTTTTTTCTTTTTGGAAATAAGAGTGAAATGCTTAATATTAAAGTGAACTTTGGAGTCAAACAAATGTGGGCTGCAGTCCTGGCTCTACTGTTCATTAGCCATGTCATGATGGGTTAAATATTTCAACTATTGGAGACTCAGTTACTTTAACTAGAAAATAAAACCTTTCAGAATTCTGTGAGAATTTTATATGCAAAATACACGTATGTTGATTGTCAATAACTTGCAGTTACTGCTAATATTTAGTTAATAGAAATTTCAGTGATAAGTATTTGCTTGTGAAAATACTTATTTTAAGGAACAATATAAGAATAGCACAAAATTGACAAAAATCAAAAATCATTATTTGCACACACAGGTATCTAAAGGAGGACCCAAATAAAATCTGGGATTTATTTATCAAAAATATGTATTTAGTTATACATGTTTAAACTTCAGTTGATTTCAAAGTACTCTCCATTTGATGCAATACACTTGCTGAGATGTTTTCCATTGTTCAAAATAGTTTTTGAATCATTAATTTTGATACCTCTTAGTGCTTGTACCATTGTTGTTTTTACCCCTTCCACATCGGCAAAACATTTCCCTTTGAGGACTTGTCCCTCAGCGCAAGATCTAGTGAATAAGGAAGATAGGGCACAGGGGTTACACTTTTTTGGTCAAAGTTGTTGAACACTCAACATGGTGTAGACAGGTGCATTGTCATGGTGGAAGAACCGATCACCTGTTTGCCACAGCTAAGGACATTTCTTTTGCAAATTGTGAAACCTTCTCAAAACTTCCACATAAAAATTTTGGTTGGCCATTTGATACAGAGGAACAAATTCCAAGTATACTACAAGTATACTATAATTCCAGTTTTTTGGAGGTCTTCCTCATACATTGTTGTGCAATATGTGGTTAAAATAACACTCTCGCCTTGTGACATTAAGTGTTAGGAAAAGATATAATCATAATATCAGGGTACATCTTTGAAAGGGATTGAGGATTTCATGACTGGCTGTTTAAATTAAGAAAAACATGAAATGCCTGTGTTATCTATACATAGTTACTTAGAATGAAATAAGAAAGCTTCACCACTAAAAACACACTTCACAAAAGAAATGTATATTGTTTGCAATAGTATTACAAAAAATGGATTAAATTATAAATACAGGTCTTGTTACAGGTTTAGGGAAGTGTATGCTATTTCATAGAGCAGCATAGTGGGGAATCTAATATAATTATAAACTCAGGCTGGCAAAGCATTCTTGTCAGATGCCTGCAGAGCTCTTGCAAGTTTCACTCCTCACCCTCCTTTCAGTAAAATTACAAATACATAAGTTGAGAAATTACAGTAGCTAGTGAAATCAAACAAGTATGCCCTTATTGCATATATCCATCCATATTCTTTCACATTAGGTTTAAAAGGTAAAATGTAACACACAGGATAAGTGGTCTGGTCAAGAGGCCTAAATCTGCAAGTGTCAGCCTCGTTGCATGTGTGTGTTTCGGGTAGTATGGGAGAAGACTTTGATATTATACATGTGTAAGAAAGTAATAGAGGCACTTTTGAGACTCATCCTCAGATTATGATGCGCCTAGGAGTGTGGGTGATACTTGATGTTACTGAAGGATGAGAAGAGAAAAATAGAGACTTAGACAATGAGTTAAACATGCTAGGAGGTGGATATAAAAAGGAGAACTATTGATTTAAAAGAGAAGTAAATCTACTTGAAAAATATAAAGAATCAAATAATTCAAAGATTTAGTAGAGAATGGACACTGGAAAATGGTGTGGGTGAAGAGACTTTTCGCATAAAAGAATTGGCATGCAAGAAATATCTCTAAATAATCTAACAATCAAAATGTTTATCCAGAGGAACATTTTTCTGTTCTTAAAAAAAAGAAAGCCGGGCTCGGTGACTCAGCCTGTAATCCCGAGCCTTTGGGAGGCTGAGGTGAGTGGATTGCCTGAGCCCGCGGGTTCGAGACCCGCCTGGGCAGCGAGACCTCATCTCTACAATAAACCAAAAAATCAGCCGGGGGTGGTAGCGCATGCCTATAATTCTGGCTACTTGGAAGGCTGAGGCAGAAGGATCACCGGAGCCCAGCAGGTCGAGGCTGCGGTGGCTGGGAGCGGCCACTGCACTCCAGTCTGGGCGACAGAGTGAGACTCCAACTCAAAAAAAAAAAAAAAAAAAAAGAAAAGAAAAAAGAAAAACTCAATACTACTTGTTTTGATAAACAAAAATTTGTATCTTATAAATTAGGCATAACTTAATTATTATTAAATTCACAGGTGCCAAAGAACTAATTGTATAGGAAAAAATATTTATATCTAATATGTTACTATATCAATATAGTGCTTCAAAATTAATGTTTTACTTCTAAATAACCCGTAAATTTTGTTTTAAAGAATAATTGGAAGAGAAAAATTGTGACTCCAAGATATGAGAATAAATGCTGTGCGTAGCATTCACAAATTACGGTAAAACAGATCTACTTAAAATAAATTAATTCAGTGCAACTTAGAATAAAATAATCAAAAGCAGAATAAATCTATTGTGCAAATTCAAATAGTTTTCAAATAACCTTTGCTTTTACTCATCTATGATTTGTTGGACTATTTTGAACTTTCATATATGAAGAGTAATGCTGTCCCTGTTCAAAGGGGTTACATTTTTATTACTCAAGTTTGTTTTTTTCTGTGTTAACTCAGAGTGCAGTCACCATGGAATGTCAGATTGAGAAAAATAGATATGAAATATATTATATATGAGAAATTTGGATTTTGCACTCAAATTTGTTGGCCCATAAAATTGTGGTTTTGGGTTCTAATATGAAAATTATATAATTAAGTAATTTCAATACACCTGGAAAATATTATGAACAGTGATATTAATATGAATTTGGGGAAGGTATACTATTGTTGAATAAATATCCTACAGGTGGAATTTCTGAGTTGTGGATCATCATGATCTTGAAGAAATGGAGCATGTGCTTAGAAATAATCTATAAGAAAGTCCTCCAGTGGGGCAAAATTTGTACTCTTATTTCTCAGTTACAGAATTGACATTGTGATCACATTAACAAAATTTTTGTGAAGTAGCTGTATTCTATATTGCTTCTTGCATGTATTATAGTTATTTGGAGTAGTTTTATGGTTGTTAAGGATAATTATTTTCAGCCGGGCTCGGTGGCTCAACCTGTAATCCCGCGCCTTTGGGAGGCTGAGGTGAGTGGATTGCCTGAGCCTGTGGGTTCGAGACCCGCCTGGGCAGCGAGACCTCATCTCTACAATAAATCAAAAAATCAGCTGGGCGTGGTAGCGCGTGCCTGTAATTCCGGCTACTCGGAAGGCTGAGACGGAAGGATCGCTGGAGACCAGCAGGTCGAGGCTGCGGTGGCCGGGAGCGGCCACTGCACTCCAGTCTGGGCAACAGAGTGAGACTCCAACTCAAAAAAAAAAAAATATTATTATTATTTTTATTGTTATTGAAAAAAACTGTGATTGCCAAAGCATGTTGTATGTGATAGTATGGGGTATGTTTTATGAAAGAGAGGTGAGGCTGGAAGCTAAGAACACAATGGAAAAGTTAAGAGATCTTAAAGAAATGGAAGATCAAAGAGATTATATAAAGCATGTGAAAGAACGGCATCAGACTTAAGAAAACCGGTGACATATATAACATAGAAAATAATAAACTTTATCTTGGGATGTTCTGTACATGCAAGAAAATCCTAGTAACTATGTTCAAAATTACATTATGTCTGATATATGTCCCTCGTATGATAATTCTAAAGAGATCATCTTAATTGGTTCTTTTCTACATGGTGATACAAAGCCAATAGATGTTTTACACTTTGACTGGCTATAATTATTTAGGATTTTGTTATTATTAATATCCAGCCCATGGGAAGGAAGAGAATGTGTGACAATATTACAACTGTTTCTTAAAAGACTTAGCCTGGAAAAAGCATACTACTGTCCTCACATTCCTCTGGCAGAATTCAATATATGTTTACACCTAACTGCAAGACAGACTAAGAAATACAATCTAATGCTCATGAAGAATTCATGACTGGATGAATTGTTGGTGAAAATCCAGCAGTTTCAACCACAGTGAAACAGAGACACATTCCATGGGGTTTTACAAGGCTGAAGTTACATCGGTGAAGATCAGATGTACCTCTATAAATACACATTGAGATCACCTTTCTAATATGAGTTAGACAATATAAGAAACAATGAATGGTAGAAACTGAGCCAAATTCGGCATCTAATGATCTGACTCCAAATCCTGACAACTTAAATTGTTATTTCATTTTCTACATCTCCGTGTCTGTATACAACAGTTTTTTGTACTTTGGAAGTGTTGTCCAAACCAAAACACTCATAAATGCAAGTGTCTGTTTTTCTATAACAAAAAGTAATTTATAATGGAAAATCTTAATGAAGCTGAAGTCGTGAAAATACTTAATCATCAACAATGTAAAAACATGAAGAATTATCGCTGTATTTAGAACACAGACATTTCCTAACAGCATTGCTTGATAAGGATAATTTGAATCAATAAATTTTTCATATGATAGCATGTTCTCTGAATTTCAACTGTTTAAACAGTAGACTCTGGAATGATATAAGCTAAAGATGTTCTCTTTCCCCTGTGCCCATAATTCAGGTCTTTATACTGTTTCTCACTATAGAAGCCCAGGGCCTTCTGGGGAATAGTGAGTCTTGGATTTTGGGACAGAGAAGAGGATGTGCCTGGGACATCCTTCTATTTCCAAAAGGCAATGTTGCTGTAAACAAACATTTTTCTTTTGTAAAGAAAATAACAAGCAAATCTCAGTCTAAGAAAGGAGATCAGAAATGTAATGGAATAAGCCAGGTCTGAAGTGAAAAGTGAATTTCACTAATATGTACATGACATATAAGATCCACTCATATCAAACTGAGAACAATGTGAGTTAGAATTTGAACTACTATTTTATGTAAGACAAGATGTATCAAAATTCAGAAATTGAATTTGTGTTCATGTGTCTCTACATGTTTAATAATAAGTAATGATTGTTAAAACAATGCTGTTTTTTTGTAACAAGTAGGTTAAAAATGTGTGTGCTCTTGGAAAGTGGGGGATTGTAGGGATATGAATTTTTACTCCAAACATCTACTCAAGTTCTGGGCTGATTGATTATCTTCAATTTATTGCTTCCCAGCTTACCCTGGAGTTCATTTCCATTTGCGTCACCTTAATAGGGTTAAAAAACAGATAGAGGAGCACATATGGGAAGCTTTTTGGATCTATTCCAATCAGTGATAAATATGATTATTACGCCTATACTATTGACTAAACCACTGGATTGAGAAATAAAGACTTGCTCTGTGACAAAGAGATGGATATCATAAACAGCTAACACTCTGTACCTTTTAATAGATTGTATACTCATAATAATAACAATAATAGTGCATATTTGTCTTGTGCTAGATAACAGATTGAACATATGCCATAGCTAATTATAAGTATTATAGAAAAGTATTGAATAATTAATATTTCTGGTTGGGGGGCTATCAGAAAGAAATGCTTGCAGTTATATTTCCTTAGGATTGATTAACCCAATCTATTAGGCGTATGACTGTGAGATAAAATTTTTCATAATAAATGATTAAATGTAGGTTTTTTATAAATTAAACTGTCAATTTCAGAATATAATGACCAAATATGAAGTAATATTTGTAAGTCAGACATCTTTTTTTTTTTGGTCAACAGAAAGAGATTAATTGTAGCTAAGGAATTTCTGATTGGTCATTTATTGGAAAGTAAATAATGACTTTATATGGATGATCTTGAAGCAGGTGGTAGATATTGTCTAGATTTTAGGAACATAGATATCTCCATATTATGTGAAGTCAAACTTCTAAGATCTATCATTGTGAAAACCTTGAAAACTGTGATGACCATTAATTTTTATGTTTTTATTTTATCATTTTGCTCTATAACATAAAGTTTAGAAAGAGAAGTGAGTTGAATAAATACTTAAAGTATCTACACTTGAACCATGTCTTTCATAACTTCTGTTTTTACAGGATTTTTAGTAGATAGAATGCCTATGAATGACACTTAAACATAATGACACTTAAACATATACATCTCATCAGTTATGCAAATATATCCCGCAGAATTCTTTCCATTCTTCCCTTGGCATTTTCTGCACCTTCTTCAGTCTGCCAGCATAAGCTCTAGGCCCCCTTCAAATAACTCTTGTTATAACTTGTTTTTACCTGAACACATTTGTGTTAATTACTGAGCTGTCCTGTATCCCTAATTAGATCATAGTCTCCTTTAAAGAAGCAAACACATGTTCATGTTAATGGATGGTCTAACTATTAAGTAAAATGTCCTGAATTCTCAATGATTCCCTTTTATTCTGATTTGTTTTTGATATTTTGTACTGTCATATTATTGACTCAGATTTTTGCCTGGTATTTCTAAGTTTGTCTCATTTTATCTGAAGAGATGGAAAAATATTAGGCTTGTATCCTAATAATATTTCAATGTTTTCCTAAAAAGACAAAAGAGAAGAAAAATCTTGTAAAAGAAAAAAGTATGCAAACAAGGTATAATGAATATTATGTAACTTTGTCTTTGATACTGCTATGGAATGTTCATATTGCTCCTTGATGTCTTAACCCCATATTATCTCTGACAAATATTTATTATTTTATCTATTTTGATCTTGATGTTTGATATAGTTTGACCACGTACACACCACAAGATCATTTTAAACAAAGAATAGTTGGATTTATTGGAAATTCTAAAACTAGTTGAATACATGAATGCCTTTTACCATTTCTGAAAGATTGGCTTATCCACAAAATGCTGTGTGACTTTAAATTGTAAATCTTTTAAAAGAATTACTAAAAAAATTAGGATTTATAATGTACACCTATGTGAAAATTTTATACCTTTTTTGTATGTACATTGATATCTGTAACTTACATTTGTTAGGCTTCATTATTAGTTTTTTATTATAATTATTCGATAATTCTGAAGCTTTATTAAACAATTTTAAATGATTAATTACTCTTGCAAAATTTCTTCTAAATTAACTTATCAAAATAATTGCCAATTTTCCTGTAGGTCAGTCATGGCCCAGTCATGAGATAAAGCTACGTGAGTAATTTAAAAACATAAAATTTAACAGAAAGAATGCTTAACAGTAAAGGGGAGCTACTTACTAAGGAAATAAGAAGACTTCTAAAAATGGATAAATGGCAAATGCACACAGCAGCTACTGCCTCACAGGCTAAGGATAAGTAAATACGGAAGGAAATAAAAGCTGAAAGGAATCATAGAAGAGAGATTCATATCTCGTTTTAGGGGCATGGCTGACCCAGGAGCATGCAGCCTGCCAGTGATGAACAAACTTGCAAGAGGATGTGGTCCAGAGGTTCACAGTAAGTGTCCAACTAATGAACTAATGGCACAGAAACTCACTGGAAGTGACCCCCAGGGCATAGGTTTTTCACTTGTCACTACTATGCTAAGTGCCATGGAGCCTCCTGCATGTTCTTCTGCTGAGAGGAGTACCTTAGGAAAAATGACACAGGACCGCTAATTTACCTTGACCTTTTAGTGTCCTTCCAGCGCCCTCTATTAACAAATGTGACATTGCACAAGCAGGGCAAGAAAGAGCGGAATTGAAGCTGTGTTAACATATGCAAAATCGGCACAGATCACTCCTTTAGCGGCTAAGCTATTGTATGTATCTTTCTACATCCCTTTAAGTTCCACTTAACAAGATTCTGTTATCCTTCATACTGATGAAGCAGTTCCCAATCGTTATTGCCCCAAATGTGGTCCCAATCATCATTGCATCTTTGATTTTATTTGCTCTTCAAATTTAGTCACAGTCCTATTTAATATTTTAAAGTTAATGTTCAATAACATTTTATAAAATAATAAGAGGAAGGCAGATAAAGAGAATAAAATACTTAATTTAAAAAACAAATAGGTACATATAACAAGAAATGAGAAAATAAACACAAATATTAAAATCTTTGTTTCTGACTTTTTCTACTACTTATTCCGTATTTCCCTTGCCCTCATCAGAGCCTTAGCTGACTTATCCAAACATCCGCCATGAAGATATTGAATCTTTTATAATCATAAATTTGAAATGCTTTAATTTTTCATTAATTATAATGGTTGGATGCAGAAGCACTTAAAGGAATTCCACAGAATTTCCTGGGTCCCAAACATTATTCTCTCTGCCTTTATTTGTTTTTAGCAAAAGTCCAATTTCCTTTAGTAAATGTGATCAATCATTTCAGCCAATAGAATTGTACATTTTTTAGCCTCTTGAGTTAGTAGTAGAAGCATCCTCAAATGGCCAAATGATTCTGATTATAAAATGTAATGGAACCCTTCTTAGAACTTAATAGAAGAATTTCCTTCTTTGGGAACTAAGACAAACCAAGATAGCTACCAGGACAAAAAGTAAAAAAGTCTATGAATGGGGCTATGTTTAATAAATAAATAACTTCCATTTCTTGAGTTCCAGCCTTGTTTATCTGACTATGGGTGAGATATCCCATGTAATCATCTCAATTCAAAGTATGCAATGAACCTGTAAGAACCCTAGTCTTCAAAGGTCTTGTTTCCCAACTGGTACCATAACTGAGTTTTAAATAACTAATTTCACCTTTGCATTAATCTAGTAGATTCTGGTATACAGGATTTGCAGTAAAACTATTAATTCCATATGCATAATGTCATAATTGTACTTTTTGCTGCAAAATAAGTTTATTGATCAAAATCAATGCTCTTCAAATTGCCATAACTGTGAAAAAATATTTTATGAATTTGTGAAGGGAGTTTCAACAAGATGCATTAGTCCTCTATTAGTATGAAGAAATAACACTTATGGATTAAAATAATGAGATTTATTACCACTTTATTCTGTAGGTATGAAGACTGATACAGGTTTCACTGGGCTGTAGGATGTCAGCATGCTGTGAGTCTTCTTGAAAGTTCTAAGGGAAAATTCATTTTGCTTCTTATTTGGCTCATTTGGGATCTTGACAGAATTTGGTTTTTTGCAGTTCTGGGTCAAGATTCCCATTTTATTTCTTGCTGTAAGCTGTCGATCTAGAGGCTGCCTCATTCTGTAATTCATGGCATCCTCCTTTTTTTTTTTTTTGAGTTGGAATCTCACTCTGTCACCTGGGCTGGAATGTAGTGTCATGCTCCTGGCCACCACACTGCAGCCTCGACCTGCTGGACTTAGGTGATCCTTCCGCCTCAGCTTACAAGTAGCTGGAACTACAGACCCACATCACCATGCCTGGCTAACTTCTTCAGTCTTAATGTAGGCTGTGGTCCAATCCTTGTCATGACACATTTTTTTCTGACATTTCTTCCATGGTTACCCATCTCTTCCTACCTATAGCTTGGAAGGTTCTCTCTCTTTTTAAAAATTTTTTATTTTAAATATGTGGGGTACAATTCAGGGTTAGGTATACAAGTGTTTATTATACAGGCACTCTTTTGATGAGGTGTGCCCCCCCGCCCCCCGGCAGTTTCCCGCGACTGCCAATTCCACCCACACTAAAATAGACTCATATAATTATTTTGGTTCCACTCAAAACTAAATTACTATTCTTTCATTTTGTTCATTCTTACCTGCTGACCTATTTTTTATATCACTGAGAAAATAGAAGTCATTACATGTAAATTCCCTTATTAAGCCGAGCTCGGTGACTCAGCCTGTAATCCCGCGCCTTTGGGAGGCTGAGGTGAGTGGATTGCCTGAGCCCGCGGGTTCGAGACCCGCCTGGGCAGCGAGACCTCATCTCTACCATAAAACAAAAAATCAACCGGGCGTGGTAACGCACGCCTGTAATTCCGGCTACTCAGAAGGCTGAGGCGGAAGGATCGCCGGAGCCCAGCAGGCGAGGCTGCAGTGGCCGGGAGCGGCCACTGCACTCCAGTCTGGGCGATAGAGTGAGACTCCAACTCAAAAAAAAACAAAAACAAAAAAACCCCAAATTCCCTTATTAAATCTCCCACAAATCTTCAAACCCAGTAACTTTTGCACACGTCATCTTGTATTTTTTTCTAGTTACAACAGAGAACTTTTTTGTCTAAGCAACTTGTAACCCCTACTTGTACTCTATCTTATTCAGAGAACCCAAATATTTAAATGATGAGAATTTCTTGACCTATTTTGTTAAATAGTTATTAAAACTCTATCGAAGAATAGCTATCAATGTACTTCTGGACTTAACAACATTTCATAATGTATATATAGATATAAAGAAACAAACAACAGATCCTGATGTACACTGAGACTAATACCAATGGAAGACCATTGCCATCTCTAGAGTCAAAGGGGAAAAAATCATATCACTATTACTCACTGGAACTCAGTGGAAGAGAGACCCTGCAATGCAAGAACTGTACATAGAGCTTTAAAACCACTGTCAGATGCACCGAAATAAAACAGGGAGAAGATTGAGGATGAAGCAGCCTGACTTCTCCCTTCTGCTTTTTGATATCTTGAAATGAAATGCTTATATTAACTGATTCTGAGTTGAAACTTGATGGACCTATTCAGGTGATCTAATCAGTGAAGTTCAGCTCCTACAATATAGAACGGGATAAAACAAAGGAAAGAATAATTAGGGGTGAAGCAAATTAAGAGTTACCAGAACATTACTCTCCTTTTGGACATTTAGAATCCTTTTTTTCCCCTCTATTTAGAAAGATAAAGGCACACTCCTTTATCCCAAGAGAAACACAAACTTCTATTAGCCACCATATTACTAATGTCAATTCACTTACGTACTCACTTGGAATTAGAATTGCAATATTAGTCACCACCAAACACAGGTAGAAGAAAAGAAGTAGAAAAATCAATGATAAGATATGTAGAACTATTATAGTTCATGCTTTAGAAAATACAGGAGAACACAAATTCCTCTCAGACACCATATTGCTAACGTCAATTTCACATACTAATTGGAAACAAAATTGTAATATTAGTCACAACCAAAGACAGATAGAATAAAGTAAGTGGAAAAATCAATTAATATAAGATGTGTATATCTATTATAGTTAATGCTTTAGCAAGTAGTTCCAAGCCTGAGTTGATCATCATAACTTCCTTCTATCATGGTGTCTTTTTTTTTTTTTTACCAGTTGTCATAAAGTAGGAGTTTAGTTACTTCTTTTTTACTTCCTTTTTCACATTTTTGAAAAAATGTGGTCTAACGTTTTCTACTGAAATTCATATGTATTTTTCTTGTTTTTATTAAGAAGTTTTATTTTATTGCCTTTTTCATATTACATGAATGTCAAATGAACCACTTCAATTAATTTCCCCATATCTAAATGCAATTCCTCTTCTCTATATTGCATAACAACACACTGTTGACTGTATGTATTAGAGAATATTCTTTATGGGTTTCTCAAATGTCTCTAATCTTGTGTGCAGAGGCAATAAAACTCCATTATTTTTGGCCATTTATTTAAAAATGTAAATATAAATAATCTGGGAGATATTAGATAGCATCTACCTCCAAACAAAATGACAAGTTTGATTAATAGCTTATAAAATACAAATAATGTTTTCCTCCAGGATAACGGTTAGGCAAATTTGCCTGTAGACTATTATAAAATGGTAGGTTTCTTAAGTTGTGGTTTCCTCAGCTGTTACAAATCCACCGCATGAAGAATATTGCCCAAATCATGTCTTTATGTCTTATGTCATTGTGTTCCATTTTTGTGCATCTAGCAGGTTGCTGTATGTATTCTTGTTTGTCCCATAGGTATCGTACCTATCTTATCCCAAAAATGCAGTTTCCAGCTTTCAACTTGACATGATATTCATTTTAATTTTTATCTTTTGGTGAAGAACACAATCATGTGTTGAAGTCAACCTCATGACCTTAGTGTTATTCTAGATATTTTTCTTTCACCTGTCATGTCCAGTGGTTTTTCTCTTTCCCTACCTGCATACAATGCTAACTCAAGTTCCAAAATATCTCTTGAGCTTATCCTTTTCGAGTCATCAATATTATATTTGGCCTACTTTATGCCTTTACATTTTCTGGATCGTTGCTATCAGTCCTTTTCTCTTCTCTAATGGCGACATCCTCGACTCTGTTCTTCCCATTCGGTCAGACTGATAACTCTTCTGCTTCATTTTTTGTAGTTAGTGACATTTTCTGCATACTCAACATGAAATTCTGTGCTGTGCTGTTATTTGTTTTGATTCTCTATTCCAAAAATCCTTAAGCTGTCTTGCATTCTTCAAGACCCTATTCTTGCATCATCTCACAGTTAATTTCCACAAACTTCTCAGCTTGGGTACTCTTCCACTCAGTGAACAAGAAAACCACCCTTCTCTTTACATTTTATTGAAATTGAATGTTTAGTTAGTAGTGTCAACACTCTCTCCATAGATTATAAGCAATTTATGATGAAGGAACATGTCTTTTCATATATTCTCAGCTCTCAACAATTTCCTCCAAAATGCAAAGTAATATTTGCTTTGTTAATCATTACATATAAAATTAAAACAAATGTTTATATAAATAAAATAAGCCAAGCAATAATTTGCAGATTTGAAGATATTCAAAATCTTGGACTTTCCAGGAGATCCAAAAATTATGTAAGACATTTTATTTGTAACTCAAAATGCAGGTAAAATGTATTCTAAACAAACAAATAAACGGACAAACTGAATAACTCTAAAACAGTATTAATTTAGTGGTTTGTAAAAATATCATTTTTAATGTAATAATAATAACTCTTTAACAGTATCAATTTAGCCTGGGAAAATACCAATTTTTAAAAATTTTTAATACAAAATAGGTACTAAAATGTAGTTTTTACACTTTATAAAATTATTGAATTTATTTAGGAATGATACATTATTCAGATATCAGTCATTTGACTAAACATCTTAAAAAAGATACAGATGTTAACATTTTTATGTTTCATAACTTTAAAAAGTTTTTTTATTTTATAGATGTAGGGTACATGTCAGGGTTGAGTATACAAGTGGTCATCTATATATAAAGTTTGGACCTTCCTTTGGTCCCTACTTTGCCTGGTTTGAGATCACGTATCCTTATTGATGTTGTGCCCCCACCTCCACTTACTCTGTCAGTATCCCACTACTGCCAATCCCTTACTTATAGTATTATGGAAAATGTTCGGGGTTTGCTTATGGGTGAGAACATGTGGTACTCTGTTCTTTGCTTCTGTGATAGATCACTGAGTATGATAGACTCTAAATCTATTCAAGTTGTTGCAAAGTTCATATGTTTGTCCTTCTTTATGACTGTGTAATATTCCATTGTGTATATGTACCACATTTTTTTATCCAGTCCAATTTCGATGGGCAGCACAGCTGGTTCAAGTTTTTGCTATTGCTATAGTGCTGCAATAACATGCGTGTGCAGGTATCTCTTTTGTAGATTGATTTTAGTTCCTCTGGGTATATTTCCAGTAGGGAGATTGCTGGGTCATATGGAAGGTCAATGTGTACTTCTTTTAGAAATCGCCACATTGTTTTCAAAAGAGGTTGCATTCCTACCAACAGTGTAGAAGTGTTCCTTTTTCTCTATATCCTCACAAGCATCTGTTGTTGTTTGTTTTATTAATTCTTACTGGGGTTAGGTGGTATCTCAATGTGGTTTTGATTTGCATTTCTCTGATGGTTAGAGAGGCTGAGCATTCTTACATGTGTCTGTTGGCTGCCAGTATATCTTCTTTTGAGAAGTGTTTATTCATGTCTTTTGCCCACTTGTTAATGGAGCTGTTTGTTTTTTTCCTTTTGGCACATTTGAGTTCCTTGTCGATCCTGAATGTTAGGCCTTTGTAAGATATACAGTTGGTAAATATATATTTTTTCCCATTCGGTGGGCTGTCTCCCCACTCTCTTGATGGTTTCTTTTGCTTTGCAGTGGCTTTTCCGTTTGATGAGTACCCACATGTCTGTCTTATCTCTTATGGCATGGACACTTGAGGTTTTGATCAGGAATTGGTTACCAGTTCCAATTTCCATAAAGGTATCTCCTGTATCTTCTAAGTTTCTAATAGTTTGAGATTTTATGTTTAGGTCTTTAATTTATCTTGAGTTGATTTTTGTGTATGGTGATTACATAGGGGTCTTGTTTAAATCTTCTGCATGTCGTCAACCAATTTTCCCAGCCCTATTTACTGAATATGTACTCTTCTCCCCTTTGGTTGTTGTTGGAGGCTTTGTTGAAGATGACTCTGTTGAGACATTGAGGTTTTGCTTCTGGAATTTCTACCCTATTCCATTGGTCCATATTCTTATACCAATACCGGGTTGTTTTGATTATTGTAGCCTTACAGTGAAGTTTAAAGTCTGCAAATGTGATACCTTCCACTTTGTTTCTTTTGCTGAGGATTGTTTTTGTTATTCGTGGTCATTTATGTTTTCATATGAATTTCTTTATTGTTATTTTCGGGTCTGAGAAGAATGATGTTGGTAATTAAATAAGTATTGTGTTGAATCTGCAGATTGTCTTCAGTAGGATGGACATATTAACAATGTTCATTTTTCCTATCCATGAGCTTGGAATATTCTTCCATTTGATTATTATATCTTCTTGGATTTCTTTAAGCATGTTTCATAGTTTTCACTGTAAATTCCTTTCACTTCTCTGGTTAGGAAGATGCTGAGTTATTTCATGTTTTGAGTGGTTATTGTGAATGGATTGTGCTTTTCATTTGGTTCTCAGCCTGCCTGTTTTTGGTATATAAGAATGCAACTATCTTTTGCACATATGTTTTATACTCCAAGACTTTGCCAAAGTCCTTTATCAGTGAATCAGGTTTTTGACAGATTCTCTTGGGTTTTCGAAGTATAGGATCATATCGTCAGCAAAGAGGGAAAACTTAACTTCCTCTTTTCCTGTTTGTATACCCCTGATTTCCTTCTCCTGTCTAATTGCTCTAGCTAAGACTTCCAACACAATGTTGACAAGAGGGGTGAGAGTGGGAAACCTTATGAGTTCTGGTTTTCAGGGGATATATTTCTGTCTTTTTAGCAATATGCTGTCTGTGGTTTTATCACAGGAGGCACTTACTATTTTGAGGTATGTTCATTCTATGCCTAGATGTTTAAGGGTTTTATCAAGAAGGGATGCTGAATTTTATGAAAAGATTTTCTTCATTTAATGATATAATCATTTGGTCTTGTTTTTACATCTGACGATTTATTTAATTACATCGATGGTCTTGCGGATGTTGAACCAACCTGGCATCTGGTAGATGAAGCCTACTTGGTCATGGTGGATGATTTTTGAGATGTGTTGTTGGACCCAATTTGCTAGGATCTTGTTGACTATTTTTGCATTTATGTTCACTTGGGATATTGACCTGTAGTTCTCTTTTTTTGTTGGTTCTTGGATATCAGTGTGATGCTCGCCTTGTATTATGATTTGGGGAGAGTTCCGACTTTCTCAATTACCTGGAATACTTTCAGTGGGATGAGTATTAGCTCCTCCTTGTACCTCTTTTTTTTTTCTTTTAAAAATGTAAGGTGCACTTTAGGGTTAGGTACACATGTGGTCATTGTACAGGTAAAGTGTGTGTACCCATATTGATGTTACATGCTCCCCCCCCTCGGCAGTGTCTCACTACTGCCTATCCATTTTTATAGTAACATGATAATGTTTCAGAGTCCACTTATGAGTGATGACATATGGTACTCAGATCTTTGTTGCTGTGATAAATCACTGAGTATTATGGACTCTGATTCCATCCAGGTTGCCACAAAGTTCATAATTTTGTTTTTCTTTATGGCGAATAATATTCCATCATGTAAATGTACCACATATTTTAATCCAGTTCATTTTCGATTGACAGCATGGTTGGTTCCATATTTTTGCTATTGTGAATAATGCTGCAACATACATGCATGTGCAGGTATCTTTTTAATAAAGAGATTGGAATTCCTCTAATTATATTCTCAGAAGGAGGATTGCAAGGTCATATGGATGGTAGATTTTTTTTAGAGATTGCCACACTGTTTTCCACAGATGTACTCATTTATATTCTCACCAACTGTGTAGAAGTGTTCCCTTTTGCTCATATCCTCTCCAGGATTTGCTGTCTTTTGAGTTTGTTGTCTTTTGAGTTATTGATGATGGTAGTCCTGCTAGAGTTTGGTGGTCTTTCAGTATGGTTTTAAATTGCATTTCTTTGATGATTAATGATGCTGAGCATTTTTTCATGTATCTGATGGCTGCTCATATGTTTTCTTCTGAGAAGTGTCTATTCATATATTTTCTCCATTTTTCAATAGGGTTGTTTGTTTTTTTCCTTTCAGCATGCTTGAGTTCTTTGTAGATCTTGGATGTTAGGTTTTTGTCAGATTTACAGTTGGCAAATATTTTTTTCTCATTACATAGGCTGTCTCCCCACTATCTTGATGGTTTCTTTTGCTTTGCAGAAGTTTTTCAATTTGATGAGGTGCCACTTGTCTATCTTATCTTTTGCATGGCATTCACTTTTGGAGAGTTGATCAGGAATTGGTTGCCTATTTCAATTTCCATAAGGATATTTCCTGCATTTTCTTCTTGGTTTCTTATAGTTTGAGGTTTTACATTGAAGTCTTTGATCCATTTAGTTGATTTTTGTGTATGGTGATAGGTAGGTCCTGTTTCAATCTTCTGCATGTGGTCAGCAAGTTTTCCCAGCACCATTTACTGAATAGGTTCTCGTCTCCTGATTGGTTGTTAATGGAGGCTTTGTTGAAGATGATTAAGTTGAGAAATTGAGGTTTTGCTTCTGGAATCTCTACTCTGTTCCAATGGTCCATATGCCTATTTTTGTCCCCATTCCAGACTGTTTGATTATTGAAGCCTTATAATAAAGTTTAAAGTCTGGAAGTGTGATACTTCCCACTTTGTTTCTTTTTCTAAGGATTGTTTTTGCTATTTGTGGTCTTTTATGTTTCCATATGAATTTCTGTATTGTCATTTCCAGGTCTGAGAAGAATGCTATTGGTATTTTAATGGATATTACATTAAATCTGTAGATTGCCTTTGGCAGAATGGACAGCTGAACAATGTAATTCTTTCAATCCATGAGCATGGAATACTTTTGCATTTGTTGTGTCTTCTTGGATTTCTTTGAGCAGTGCTTTGTAGTTTTCATTATGAAGTTCTTTCACTTCTTTGGATAGGAAGATGTCAAGGTATTTCATTTCTTTTTGTGATTATTGTTAATGGGCCTGTGCTTTTTATTTGTGTTTCTGTCTGTTTATTATTGGTGTATAGGAATGTGACTGCCCTTTGTATATTTGTTTTATACCCTGAGACTTTGCTAAAGTCCTTTCTCAGTGCAAAGAAAGATTTTTGACATATTCTCTTGGGTTATCAAGATATAGGATAAACTTCCTCCTTTGCTATTTGGATACTCTTGACTTCTTTCTCTCGTCTAATTCCTCTAGCTAGAACTTTCAATACAATGTTGAACAGGAGAGATGAGCATGGGCATCCTTATCTTATTTCAGTTTTCAGGGGAAATGTTTCCAATTTCTGTCTGTTTAACAGTATGTTGTCTTTACGTTTATTATAGATTGCTCTTACTATTTTGAAGTACATTCTCTCGATGCCTAGGTGTTCAAGGATTTTTATCAAGGAGGGTTGCTGGATTTTATCAAAAACCTTTTCTGCATCTAATGATATAATCATATGATTATTGGTTTTACATCTGTTGATGTATTTAATTACGTTTATGGTCTTACAGATGTTGAACCAGCCCTGTGTCCTGGGAAGGAAATCTACTTGGTCATGGTGGATGATTTTTGATATGTTGTTGGATTTGGTTTTCTGGAATCTTGTTGAGAATTGTCACATCTATGTTCATCAAGGATATTGGCTTGTAGTTTCCTTTCTTTGTTGGATGTTTATCTGGTTTGTGTATCAATATGAAGTTAGCTTCATAAAATGATCAGGGAGATTCCATCTTTCTCGATTGCCTGGCATAATTTCAATATGATTGGCATCAGCCCCTCTTTGTATGTTTTGTGGAATTCTGTTGAGAAACCATCTGGTCCAGGGCTTTTTCGTGTGTATATGTGTGAATAGTTTGCTTATGACAGAGTAAATGTCCTGGGTTGTTGTTAGTCTATTTAATGTCTCAGTGTCTTTTTATCTCAACCTTGGGAGGTAGTGTGATATCAGAAACGCCTCCATTTCATTTAGGTTATCAAGTTTGTTTCCATATAGGTGTTCATAGCAATCTCTGATAATCCTTTGTATTTATTTGAGGTCAGTTGTGATTTTATTTTCCACGTTTCTCATTGTGTTTATTTGGGCTTTTTTTTTTTTTTTTTTTTTTTTTTTTTTTTTTTTGGTCATTTTGGCTAGGGTTTCATTAACCAGTTTTTGTTTTGGTGATTTTTTTTCTATGATATTTTTGTCTTTTCTGTCCAATTTTTGAGCACTTACTTTGGTGATCTGGACTATTCTGCTAAAGTTAGGGTTTGGTGGTCTTATCTTTCCAGCTCCCTTAGGTGATTTGTTAGGTTGTTAACTTGTGATATTTTCATTTTCCTGATGTGGGTAAATAGAGGTATAAATTCCCCTCTTAGAACGGATTTCCTGGCATCCCAGAGGTTTGGTAGGATGTTTCTTCATTTTCATTTGTTTCCAGAAATCCTTAAGTTTCTGTTTTGATTTATGTGTTCAACCAGTAGTCATTCAGTATCATGCTGTTTACTGTCCATGTCTTTGTGGGTTTGGGGGGAATTTTGTTGGTCTTGATATTTATTTTTATTCTACTGTGGTCTGAGAAGTATTTCAATCTTATGAAATTTGTTTATTCATGATTTATGGCTGAGTATGTGATCAATCTTGGAGTACGTTCCATGTGGTGATGAGTAGAATGCATACTCTGTGGGTTTTGGGTGGAGTATTCTGTAGGTATCTATTAAATCCATTTGGTCAAGCATCAAGTTCATGTTCTGGATCTCTTTGTTTATTCTTGCCTCGATGATCTATCTAGGGTTTCTAGTGGGGTATTTAAATTCCCAGTTATAATAGTGTCATAGTCAATATCTTTTTTTTTTTTTTTTTAGTTTGCTACTAGTTATTTTATAAATGCTGGTGCTCGTGTCAGGAGCAGATATGTTTAGGATGGGTATTTCTTATGGATGAATTGAACCTTTTATCATTATATAATGTCTTTCCATATATTTAATTTTTGACAGTTTAAATGTTGTTTTGCCTGATTTGAATATTGTGACTCCTGGCTTCTTTTGTGATCTATTTGTCCAGAAATTCATTTTCCAACCTCCAATTTGAGTCTGTGTACATCCTTTGTTGTCAGATGAGTTTCATAGATGCAACAAATTATTGGGTCATGGTTTTTTATACTGCTTGCCATTCTGTGTCTTTTCAGTGGTGCATTTAGTCTACTTATATTCAGGCTGATTATTGAAATGTGATTGTTTATCCCCATCATGAAGTTCTTATAAAGTTTTTTCTTTGTTTCTTTTCTTTTAACACTTGGGTTGATGTATATGTGTGTTTTCAAGTTTTTAGTCATGATGTATTCTCTCCATTCTGTGCGCTGTTATTCTCTTGGGAAGTGCAGGGACTTTCTTTCTTTCTTTCTTTCTTTCTTTCTTTCTTTCTTTCTTTCTTTCTTTCTTTCTTTCTTCTGTACTTAGTACCTTTTTAAGCATCTCCTGTAGAGATGGTCTGGAAGCTGCATAATCTCCTAGGGATTGAATGTCTGGGAAATATTTTATTCCCCATCACTGATGAAGCTGAGCTTGACCAGCTAGAAAATTCTTGGTTGAAATTGTTTATCTTTGAGGACTTTGAATATTGGGCTCCTGTCCTTGCTAGCTTGTAGTGTTTCTGCTTATAGATCTGCTGCTATTCTGATTGGTTTTCCTGGTAGACCATATGACTTTTCTTTCTTGCTGCCTTTAGGATTTTTTTCCTTTTGTGCCTGGTTCGTGTAGGCAAATTACTATGTGTCTAGGGGTGGGTTTTCTCATTTGGTGCTTTGCAAAGTTTCTCTGTATCTCTTGTGTTAGGATGGT
Organism: Carlito syrichta; assembly: GCF_000164805.1. Taxonomy (NCBI): domain Eukaryota; kingdom Metazoa; phylum Chordata; class Mammalia; order Primates; family Tarsiidae; genus Carlito; species Carlito syrichta. Next base: position 428,903 of record NW_007231059.1, on the reverse strand, counting down.
CACATCTCTGGTGAGATAGGGAACATTTTTTTGCATAATGTCCTAGAACACTTGCTCCAAGGTGTTTCTATTTCCCTTTCTTCTTCTGGGATATCAATCTGACAAAGGTTCAGCCCCTTGATATAATCGCACATTTCTTGGAGGCTTTGTTATTTCTTTCTTTCTTTCTATGTTTTTTTACAGGTAAGATCAATTTCATGTTTTGGTCTTCAAATTCTGAGAGTCTTACTTCTAAACTTGATTAATTCTGCTTTCCATACTTGTCTTCTTGTTCATTATTTCTTGGATTAAATTTTGTATAGTCAAAATCTCTGTTACAATTTCTTTCAGTGTTGCTTCTTTACTTTCTTGAGTCCTATTCACTCTTTCCATCCCTTCTCTAATCCCTGTTGTATCTTTTGTATTCTGGGGCCATTTGTGGATGACTTTCACTGTTTGGGCTCTGAGGTCTGATTTTTCAGGTGTTTTCTCTTTGTAATACTGGGAATTATCTGTGTTCCTCCATTAATTATTCCTCATTTGTGATCAATCTCTTTCTTTTCTTTTTAGTTCCATTATTCAATGGCAGTGGGAGGTGTTTTCACTTCTGATGTTTGCTTAACCATCTATGATCCCCTGGTCAGAGCTCTGAGTTTGTTCTATTTTGAAACAGGGCTGTGAGTGGGAAGCTTTGCTGTCTCTTATAGATTCGAGAGTCAAATAAGATGGAGCTTAGGGAGCTACAATTCAGAAACTATTTGCAAATCACAATATTCACTGATTGTGGTTTGGGTTCTCTGACACCCACTCCCCACCACCATTCTATATGATGATGCAATGGGTACATGTGTGTGCCCCTCGAGTTCAAGATACAGTAGCAGTAATAAGAAGAACAGAGAAAAATATAATGAAATGAGATAGACAAAAAAAGTTTAAAAAATTAAAAGTAAAATAAGCACAAAGCAATGAGATCAGACACCAAAGCAAAAAGCAGTTAAACACACACACACACACACACACACACACACACACACACACACACACACCAAAACAAACTATAATAGAAACAAAGCAAAACTAAATAAAAATCAATAAAAAAGGAATATCAAGCATGTACACACACACACACACACACACACAAACCTAACCCAAAATGAAAAGGGAAAAAAAAGAAAGAGATGAAAAAAGAAGAAATTCAAATAGAAATCTCACACATGTATTCACACTGACATTTAACTAAAAAGAGAGAAGAACAAAAAAGCAAAACAAAAAACTGAAAAATGAACACTCAATCCTTCATGTACACACATACACAGAAAACTAACAAAAAAGAGAGAGAGAAAAAAGAAAAAAGTTGGGTGAGGGAATGAAGATTGAACTTTCACGTATACATTCATGCACAAAGGAAAAATATTTTTAAAAATTAACAAGCGAAACAAAACAAAACAAAACAAAACAAAAACCTGCCCTCTTGTGGCAGGTTCTGTAATTGCTCTTCTCAGTTGTCTCTCTGTTGTTTCCTACAGAACTTTGGCCTCATTCACAATCTCCCCAGTGTTCAGTTCAAGGAAGGAGTAGGAGGCAGTGAGGGTGGGTGGGGTGGGGTTTCAGTCCTCCCTTCCCACTCTAGTATGGTCAGAGGATCTCCTCAGGTGGGGAGGTGTGGGATTATCTATTCCCCAGGTATTTGGGGTGGGCACCCAACCAGATGTATCCTGGAGTAGAGTCCTCCTATTGTGAGTGACGTCCAGGCTCCACCTGGGTTTGTTCCTCTTAGTTATACCCCGGCCATGTGGGTCTGACATTAAGAGTATTTCTGGGTAGGAGGGGGTGGTGTCAGCTCCAGACTCACCATTGATCTCTTCAGAGGTCATCTTCATCCTTTTTTGGCCATACCTTTTGTTCCTTTATCTGTGGCTGAATCAGGGTAGGGATTGGGGCACCTGAGACCTTGCATTCATCTTGTCCCTCTGGAGTTTGTGCTTTGGGGATATTCTCTCTGGGTTACAGCCAACTCCTGAGTAGTTAATTCACCAGACACAGAGATCAGGTTGGGTCTGTCACTCTGTGGTGAGCAAGCCAGAACAAATTTCTGCCCAGTTTTCAACATGGTGACAAGGTGCCTCTTTCATCTTCTCCAGTGTATCTCTGCCTCTGGGCTCCCCCACTGTGCTCCCTACACAGCCCTTGCTGCCAGAGTCTGGCCAGGTGCTGCGGTGGTGAGGCAAAACCTGGAGCCAGCAGTCTTTTCTGTCAGCTTCCTGAGAAGGGCTTCGTTGATTTTAAAAAAATGTCACTTGGCTTCTGTGCCCCAGGGAAGTACTAGGGACCAAGCAGAGCAGCTGCAGCACCAACCGTTTAACCAGGAGAACCGTGGCCACTTATTCCCGAGTCCCTACTCTGCGAGCCACTCACACGCCCACTTACCCACCAACACATAATGCAAAATTTTTCATGCACTCACTCACTCACTGACACTGGGACTTGCTTAGTCTGGCTAACTCCACTGCCATTTTACTGAGAATCTTCATGACTTTTTAAAAGATATTGGGACCTGTTATGTTATTTGATTAATTTTTAGTTACTGAAGTAGACTTTTTCATGTAGATTTTGAAATTATAATGGACTATATTAATAAGGAATTCTACCTATGTGTAATGACACATTTTGAAGACAGAAAAATTACTTGACATTGTTCATTTTAAGAAAAATCCCCTACAGGATTATTTCAATCAAAGAAGAGTAAAAGTAAATGAAGCTAATTATAGTGCATTTTAGTGGGCAGATAATTCATTGTTCTTTGTAAAATTATTTCCTAAATATTTTCTGGAAATATGATGAGCAAATGTACACAATTCTCACTTTTTAGGATTAGGGATTATATTTAAGTATTTATCTAAATACAGGCTCTAATCTGCTTTAAGCAAAACTGAGATTTACACCCAACTTTTCTCACAAAAGATAAACCAGAAAGGTGTTTTTAAAATAACTTCTAAGCTTATTAAAAAATATTAGAGACTTGTTTTAGAATTTAATATCATCTGATTTGCCATAATTTGGATGTCAAAATTTTGTTTAAGATTTGAAATCTGACTTTTGCTAAAATGATTCATTAAGACAGAAAAGGAATTGCCTGCATTACTTGATTTCTTCTTCTTTCTTTTCTTCTTTCTTCCTCTTCTTCTGCCTCCTCCTCCTCTTCCTTCTTCCTCATCGTCTGAGGTCCACCCAATAATGCCTTCACTCAAAAGCAAGAATTTCCCATGGTCTCATGTCATCCATCGCTCTTCTTTAAATTTTTCAAGCTATTGTGCATGAAGAATTTATTTTTATTTCCATATTAATTCAATGACTAAACACTGTGTATATTCACAGGAGTTAGAATTTTTGGTCCTAATTTTTACTAACCCATAGTGTTATCCACATATGTGTCTGATTCTGGGTGCCCTCCCGCTTCATATTTCAAATATTCTTTGTACATTTCAGAGTCTTGCACTTTGACAGTGTTCAAATCTCCTGCTTGGCAGGTGTTCTCAGTCTAGCCAACCCTTCAAAAACTAGGATGCTTCTATCACCTACAGGAATAATTTCTCCAGCTGTCAGACTTTTAAAAAACCTTAAACCACTACATTCTTTCTGATAATGTTAGTTATCTGTTTGACGGTAACATTTTACCTAATTTCATAAAACTATCTTGCCGCCTTGAGTTGTATAAATTTGTATGCCACTGTAAGTACTTTAATCATTTATGAGCTTTGGAATAAAAAACATTTTATATAAAATTATCTGCCAGTTTTTCTTTTTTTCTTAAGAATGTGGCACATGCTATCATAATAGAAACAAGATGTGGACAAAGAAAAAGGCCTGTATAGGTTGGAAAACAAAACAGAATTAAATCTCACCTGAGACAGACATGTAGCTGACAAGTCCCTCCAAGTCTATAAATACCCCATCTTTTGGCTTCCTCACTAAGAATCAGTAAAACTGTATTCAGACACTGTGTCTTCAAACAAAATTATTTTGAGCAAGACACCCAAAAGAGCCAGAGGAATAATAAGGTAATTCTCATAGCAAGGTTGACGATCAAACCTGAAAGTGGAGTTGAAACTCTCTGAGTTAATGCTAGAAATAATCTTTCCACAGTATTTGTACTTTCTGTTGTCACCTAGTTTTGTCCCATGACCCAACTTTCTTTTTTTCTTTCTTTGTTTTAATACCAAGATTATTGCCACCATTCTGTCAGCTCCTGAAGACCTTAATTTTTCCTTTTGGTTTGCTCCTTTGAGTTTTTAATGGAGGAAACTCATAGCAATTACAAAACAACTGTATGTATTGGATGTAAACAGTTCTATTTACACTGCTTCAGATACCATTTGGGTGAATGTTATCTTTTGTATCCATTAAAATCTACTCAGGAAGATTTTCAATAGCTAGATTTCTCTCTCCCTCTTCTCTGCTATAAATATCTGTGCATCTACAATGTACACATTCATTCACTGCCACTCACATTTGGAAATTTAAATACGTTGAAAGTAGTAGCTCTCATGCACATAATATTAATTCTCCAGCTATCAGTTCAAAACTATGAAGATGAAAAAGCACATCTTCAGTTGCTTTTTTGGAAATAATTTTGTTGAATGACAGAGGATTATATAAACAATGATTTAACCAACATTTCTTCTTATGTTTCTAATCTTCATCTAAAACTTAAAATGTTTGTATTTGGTTGCTTGGACTACTGTAATAAAATAATGAATAACTTACACCAGCAGCCCCAAAACTCTTTGGCATCGGGGACTGGTTTCATTGAAGGCAGTTTTTCCATGGACCAGGGTGGGGTGGAGGGAGGGGAGGTTTCGTGATGATTCAAGAACATAATATTTATTGTGCACTTTATTTCTATTATTATTACATTGCAATATATAATGAAATAACTTTGCCACTCACCATAAAAAAGAGGTGTAGATTGAAGTGGTAAATAAAATAATGGGCAGGCCATGCATAAACTAAAATAAGTTTCGAATTCTGACTTAAAGCCTGCCACCAGATAAAGCTGTACAATTGAAGTCCATCAACTTACTTGCCACTCACTTATAGGGTTTTGATATAAGTCTTTAAGCAATTGATTTATTATGGTCTCTGTGCAGTCAAACCTCCCTGCTAATGTTAATCTGTACTTACAACCTCTCCCCAGTGCTAGCATGACTGCCTCAGCGACACCTCAGATCATCATGAGTCCTTAGATTCTCATAAGGTGACCACAACCTAGATCCCTTGCATGAACAATTCACTAAAACAGGTTCCACGCTCCTATAAGAATTTAATGTCTCTGCTGATCTACAGGAGGCAGAGCTCAGGTAGTAATGACAATAATAGGGAGTGGTTGTAAGTACAGATGAAGTTATACTGGCTCACCTGCCACTCACCTTCTGCTTGTTGCCTGTTTCTAACAGACCATAAACAGGTACCCATCTGTGGCCTTGGGGTTGGGGACCCCTGACTTCAACAACAGAAATTTATTTATCACAGATTTGAAGGCTGGAAGTCGCAGATCAAGGTCCAGCAGGATATAGTTCTTGGTGAGAGCTCTCCTCCCAGCTTCTCTATTCACTGTGTCCCCACATGGCCTTTCCTCAGAGACTGCACATGGGGAGACACACATCTGTACTTCTGTTCTTATAAGGCCCCCAGTTCTATAATATTAGAACTCCATTTTTATCCCCACTTTTAACCTTAATACCTCCTAAACTCTCTATCTCCAAATATAGTCACAATTGGGGTTATGGCTTTAACATAAGAGTTTTGGGTACACAATTCAGTCCATAGTAATGTATAAAAGCAAGCTTCTGGTTTTCACTCAAAAGTCTACGTACTCGTGATTTCCCACATCTCAGTCAGTGACAACTTTAGGCTTACATGTTCTAAAACTAAAATCTTTGATCCATTCCAAGTCTCACTTACTATTGTATCTTGTATGCCCTCTGACCTGCTATCATACACCCTTGCCCAGCTCATTCTGTTCCCACCCCATTGGCCACTTTTCTGTTCCTTGGATATATAAGGACAGATTGCTCCCTTAGATCATTGCTCTAAGCTATTAGCTCTGTTGGAATACATTAGCCAATCTTCTTGAATTGTATACTCAAAGGAGCTTATCATAATCACAGTGTTTCATATTTCAGAATATATGCTGCTGTACTTCTGATGCTCTTTTTTCCCCACTTAATTTTTTCTTGGAACAGTGGCATTTAAAAAAATCTTTCAATATACTATATATGCTACTAATTATCGCCTTTGTGTTTTTATTTTTCTACCCATCTGAAATATAAGCTTCATATTCAGCAATGTATCCCAAGTGCTTAGAACAGTGATCAGAACATAGAAGATAACTGATAATCAGAATACTTGTTAAAAAAAAAAAAAGGAAAGATTTCTAAATTCTGGATTTAGATGATCTGCTAGAAAAATGTAAACACTTCACATCTGACTTAAAAGCTATATTAATTTTCTATTGATTCATAAAACATGGCAATAAATCTGGTGCCTTAGGGCACACTAGCTGAGTCCACTGAGCCCAACTTAGCCAGGTTCTCTAATCGGGGACTGAAGACTGGACTGAGCTCTCATCTGGAGGCTTGACTGGGGAAGTATCTGCTTCTATGTTTATTCAAAATAGTGGAAGAATTAATTTTCTTGCAACTGGATGACTGAGAGTCCCCACTTTTTAATAACTGTTTGCTGAAATTTGACTTCCCATTCTAGAGACTACCCACAGGCACCACCACATGGTCTTTTCCATAGGCAGTTCATAGCATGGTAGTTTGTCTCTTCACGATCAGCAAAGAGAACCTAACTGATCTCAGGAAAGAACCAGTCCTCTAAATACCCTCTTTAAGTTTTCCTGACCTTACAAAGTAAGGTTGCAGAACAAATAATATCATTTTTCATTAATTCAGAATACTTATTTGGAACCTTAGTTATGTACTCATGAGCTCTTCACTTTGACATATAAAGCACCTAATTCAAGGGAGTAATATAATCTTGAATCATAAAGGTAACATCCTAAAATGTTTGCCATAATATCTTTACCAGAAGCCAGTCACAGGTCCCTTGACCACAAGGGAGAGAGGATTAAACAAAGCCACAGGCAAAAAAGTAAACAACAAAAAAAAAAGAGCAGGAAATCATTAAGGGTCACCCCAGGTTCTGTCCACGATTCAAACTAATAGGTTATTAGAAACTGACTGCAAGTTAGAAACTGTCCTATGTTAGAAATCTTAATATTTGTAGGCAAAATGTTATAATTTGGGTTATGTATTTAGAATTCCTAGTTTACCCATCACACACACACACACACACACACACACACACACACACACACACACAAGCACACGCAGCACATGCACACACACAAAACTAAGTACAACAATTCAAATACAATGTGAGGATGTACTAAGTGTAGAAACAAGCAGTTGAAGCATTTACTTCAATTTCTCTAATCACTAATTTATTTGGGCATCTCGACCAAAGCGTATTTGAGCTAATTATTTCCTATTTTTGACTCTTTTTTCCATCCACCCTTTAAAAAAAACTTTATTCTTTTCAAAATCAATTTTATACTAAATTCCTGTAAGTTATATTGTGCTACAAATACCTTCTTGAATTTTGAAGATGATATTTTCATTTTATTAAAGTTTTTTGCACTCAATGTAGTCAGATTGGTTTTCTTTATTAGTTATTGCATTTTGTGTCTTTTAAGAAGTATCTTCTATCTTTAGTTTGAAAATATATCCTCCTTCATTTCAATGTTTTAAAGATTTGTTTTGACACTTCTCATTCTTGTGGACTTCAGGGATCACTTTTGGTCTTATTGTTTATTCTATTGTTTTCTTTTGCTACTCTAATACCATGTCATTTTATTACTAAATATTTTTAATAAGTTTTTATATCTGCTAGGGCAGATTTTCATCCTTATTTTTTCTCCTTCTAAGTGCCTTGGCTACTACTGACTATTTAATTTTTTATACTTACTTTAATATAACTTTTCTTTTTTCTTTTTTAATTTATTTTGTTTTATTATAAAGATGTGGGGTACAATTCAGGATTAGGTATACAAACGCTGATTATGCAGGTACCCTAGTTGATGAGGTATGCCCCTCTCTCTCCTAGCAGCTTCCCTCAACTGCCAATCCCGCCCCCCTCCCCTGACAGTTTCCCACTACTGTCAATCCCTTTCTTATAGTATTATAATTGTTCTAGGTCTTTTCAAGAGTAATAACAAAAATACTGATGGTATTTTGACTAGCACTGTATTGACTCTATAAATAACCTTTACTAACATTCTAATCATTCTTATATTAAGGCTTCTTACCTGTGAGCATGAAATGTTCTCCATTAATTTGGATTTTTTTCTTATTGACTTTTAGTAAATTTTTGGCATCTCCTATGCACAGACATTGCACATCTTTTGTTAGATTTGTTTCTAGGTAAATTATATATTAAATAATATATTTTATTATAATTATTAATTTCTGATTTATAAATTAAAATTAACTGCTATAACTTGATTTTTTGATTGTTTTCTTTAATTTCAATTTTCAGGAAGAGTGATTATTCTTTTCCATTTCTTTATTTTGTATTTCAATGCATTTAGTGGGTATAAAGGTTTTTTATTTACATGGATGCATTATATAGTGGAGAAGTCTGGTCTTTAAGGGTATCAACCATTCCCTACTTGTGCAAAGTGAACTAAATAGGTGATTTTTCATTTCTTTCCCCTTCCTGCTTTACCCTCCCAAGTCTCCATTATCCATTCAAAGGGGCACTCTATGTGCACTTGTCGATCCTTAGATTAGCTCCCACTTACAAATGAGAAGATGCCTTGTTTGGTTTTTCATTTCTGTGTTATTTCACTTAGTATGATGTTCTCCAATGCCATCCAACTTGCTGCAAAAGACATTATTTCATGCTTTTTATGGATGAATAATACACCATTGTGTGTGTGTGTGTGTGTGTGTGCATAATTTTATTATCCACTGTTCAGTTGATGGGCACTTAGGTTGATTCCACATCTTTGTGAATTGTGCTTCTACAAACATGTGGGAAAAGGGTCTTTTTTGTATAATGACATCTTTTCCTTTGAGTAGATACCAAGTAGTGGGACTATTGGATTTACTGATAGATATACTTTTAATTCTTTGAGAATTCTCCATACCAATTTTTATATATATTGTACTAATTTACATTCCCATTGATAGTGTATATGAATTCCCTTTTCACTGATTCCATGCCAAATATATTATTGATTTTTGATTTCTAAATAGTAGCCTTTTTGACTATTGTCAGGTAATATTTTTAATTTGAATTCTCCTGATGAACAGTAATCTTCAGAATTTTTTCATATGCTTTTTAAGCCATTTGTATATCTTCTTTTGAGAGATATTAAAATATTGGTTGCCTATTTTTCTATACACCAATAGTAACCAAGCTGAGAATCAAATCAAGTACTCAAACTCATTGACAATATCTGCCAAAAAACTAAAATACCTAGGGATATATTTAACCAAGGAAGTGAAAGATATCTACAATGTGAACTATAAAAAAGCTGATGAAATGAATTGTAGAGAACTCAAACAAATGGAAAAAAGCACCCCATGCTCATGGATTGGAAGAATCAGCATTGTTAATGACCACACTACTCAAAGTAATCTACAGATTCAACACAATCTCTATCAAACTCCCCACATTTTTTCCCCACAGAATTAGAAAAACTTATGGAATTCATATAGAATCAAAAAAGACCTTGACTAGCCAAGGCAATCCTAAGCAAAAAGAACAAACCTGGAAGCATCACATTACCCGACTTCAAATTATACTACAAGGTTATAGTAACTGAAACAGCATGGTACTGGTATAAGAGCAGAAACATGAACCAGTGGAACACAATAGAGAATTCAAAAATAAATCCAAGCATCTACAACCAACTGATCTTCAACAAAATAGACAAAAACATACACCAAGGAAGAGACACCTTATTCAACGAATGGTGCTGCAAAAATTGGATAGCTTCATGCAGAAGTACCTTGATTCTTATCTTTCACCATATACAAAAATTAACTCAAGATGCCTTAAAGACTTAAATGTCAGACCTAAAACCATAAAAATTCTAGTAGAAAACCTAGGAAACACTCCTCTGGACATCAGCCCAGTCAAGGAATTTATGGCAAAGGCCCCAAAAGCAAAAACAACAAAGTTAACAAGTGGAACTTTATTAAACTAAAAAACTTCTTCACTGCAAAATGAATAATCAACAGAATAACCAGGCAACCTACAGAATAATGGAAAATATTTGCAAACTATACATCTGATAAAGGACTAATACTTGAAATCTTCAGAGAACTCAAACAAATCAGCAAGAAAATATCTTGATCTTACGCTAAGACTTCTGGTGAAACTTTATTAGGTTTGTTAAAGATTTCTTTTATAGATTCCTCTTTTAAGGGTAAATTTTTTATATCAGTCAACAATAGAGTAGAAATTAGATATTACATTTTATAAGAACAATATGGGATAACATTTCAAAAAATTATTTAATTATCACAAAGATCCCCAAAATAGCAAATGTTAAATTGTGTAGATTATATGATTTTCTTACTTTGACGCTAGGATTTAAAATTGGGGTAGTTCCTTTGGGAACATTTTGCCATTATCTCAAATAGTTACATTCACATATCCAGGAATTTCATACATGGATATAGTCCCAGGAGACAATTCAACATGTGTTAGTTGGAAAGCATGTAGAAAAAAGTTTCATAGAAACACTGTTCATAATAGCAAAAGCTCTCAAGCTCCCATCGGCAGCCTATGAAAAAATAGCTTGTTTCATATTCACATGATAGATTGCAGCACAGTAAAATTAATGAAACAAAGTGTATGCAGCAACATGGATATACCTTAAAAACATAATGTTATATAAAACAAACAAACAAACAAAAACCTTCCAAATAAGAACATATGATATAATAATCTTTCAAAAAAGTTTGCAGTTTTAATTTTACAAACAAGAACACTTGAAAAGGAGCAGGAAAGAGAAATATTGGCATAAAATTTATAATGACTATTGCTTTGAGGTGTGGGTCATCAGGTAGGTAAGGGAGAATTATGTTCTATAGAAAGTGTCAGTTGATAGTATTGGTTTTAATCTCAGTTTCAGGTAGTTGACTAATGAATAGTAATTGTATTATTAAATAAAACTAAAATGTCATAAAGTAAAATAAAGCAAGTATGTACATAGTATTATATATATGGAATTATATACCACAAATCAAATGGGAATCAAGGCCTTCCCAAAAAGACATAAATGATAGATATAAAATCTATTTAATTTTTTTATCTGAGAAATTTTTTTACATAGTTTCTGCTGCTAAATTCTTAAAAGGGGGTTTTTAAAGAGATTTTGAGTATTAGCATATGTGTGTATATACACATATTTACATATATATTAAGTTAATATAGTCTTAAATAATACAGTATTATGAGATGATTAGAGCATGACTTTTAATTATACTGCTTTTAGAATTGACTACTCTTTATTTGAATCCTAATTTTATTTTCAAGTGTCAGATCCACGTCTTGTTCTCTTTCCCTGCAGAATATGAATACTGTCTACCCAATTGACGTATAGTTGTGTATGTATACATATATATGTGTTTGTGTGTGCGTGTGTGTGTGTATTTTTAAATCTTCTTTATTTTAATTGCTTTAGATGTACAAAGGTTTTTGGGGACACGGCTGCTTTGTTTAGTTGTGAAGGAATCTGGGAATTAAGTGTACCCATCACTCCTATTAATGCATATTGTACTGGAGAGGTAATTTTTCATCTGTCCCTCTTTCCCATATTCCCTCTTCTGAATCCCAACGATCATTATGCCATTCTGTATGTCTTTACAGATATTGAGATTAGCCTTTGCTTATCATTGAGAACATACGGTGCTTGGTTTTCTGTTCCTGCATTACTTCACTTAGGATAATGTTCTCCAATTCAATCAAGTTACTGCAAATAATATTATTTTGTTCTTTCTTATGGCTGACAAGTATTCTATGGTGTGTGTATCACATTTATATTATCCACAGTGGACATTAGGTTGATTTCATATCTTTGCAATTGTGAATGATGCTGCTATAAACATGTGAGTGCAGGTGTCTTTTTTGTATGACAACCTCTCTTCCTTTGGGTAAATACTAAGTAGTGGAATTGTTAAGGCAAATGGTAGATCTACTTCTGTTTTAAATATATTTTTATTTATTTTTAATTTTCAATTTTAAAGATGTGAGGTATAATTCAGGGTTAGGTATACAAATATTCATTATGCAGGTACCCTTGTTGATTAGCTGTGATCCCTCTCCCCTGGCAGCTGACAGCTTCCCTGCCAATCCCCACCCCCCCCCCAGCAGTTCCCATTACTGCCAATCCCTTTCTTATAGTATATGATAATTGTTCAAGGTCCACTTACGAGTGAGAGCATGTGGTACACATTTCTTTGTTTCTGTGATAGATCACTTAGGATTATAGACTCATAGTCTGTCCAAGATGCTGTGAAGCTCATAATTTTGCCCTTCTTTATGGCTGTGTAATATTGCATTGTGTACTTCTATTTCTTTGAGAAATCTCCACACTGATGCCCATAGAAGTTATACTACATTACATTCCTACAAAAAGTGTATGAGTTCCTTCTTCACCACCTCCAGGTCTACTTGTAAAATTGCTTTTAAATTATTTAATAATGGCCATTCTGACTGTTGTAAGGTGAAATTTTTATCACGGATTTAACTTGAATTTCCCTGATGATTACTGATGTTGAGTGATTTTTCACGTTTTTGGGCATTTGTATATCTTCTTCTCAGAGATGCCTGTTCATGTTATTTTCCCACTTTTTAATGAAGTTGCTCCTTTTTTTCTTGCTAATTTGTTTGAGCTCTTTGTAGATTCTGAATGTTATTTCTTTGTCAGATGTTTTACAAATATTTTCTCCCATAATATAGGTTGTCTAATTGCTCTGTTGACTATTTATATTGCTGTGAATAAGCTTTTTTATTTTAATTAAGTCCCACTTACTTATGTTTGTTTTTGTTGCATTTACTTTTTAGGTTTGAGCTATAATTTCTTTGCCTGGGCCAGTGTCCAGTAGAATTTTTCTTAGGTTTTATTCTAGGATTTTTATGATTTCAGGACTGACAAAAATCAAAAATCTTGAGATTTTTGTTTGTTTGCTTTGTTTTTTTGTTTATTTGTTTGTTTTTGTTTTTGTATATGGTGAGAGACAGGGATCATGTTTCTTTTTTCTGTATGTGATTGTCTAATGTTACCAGCACCACTTGTTGAATAGAGTGTCCTCTCTTCAGTGTATGTTTTTTACTGCTTTTTGGAAGAGCAGATGATTATAAGTATTTGGTTTTATTTCAGTACTTTCTATTCTGTTCTATTGGTCCATGTGTCTCTCCTTGTACCAGCACCATGCTGTTTTGATTACTATTGCCTTGCAGTATAATTTGAGGTCAGATAATTTGATGCCTTCAGCTTTGCTCTTTTTGTTTAGGATTGCCTTGGCTATCCAGGCTCTTTTTTTTATGCCATACAAATTTTAGATTTTTTTTTTTTCTAATTCTGTGAAAAAAGATGTTGGCAGTTTGATAGGAATTGCATTGAATCTGCAGATTACTTTGGATAGTATGGTCATTTTAATAATGTTAATTCTTCCCCAATTGATATATTTTTAGAATTACAGTTCTGGCATACTATAAACATGTAATAAATATCTTATGGTATAACTGATAACAGCAACACAAAATTCTCCTTACAAGAACTTCAGTGTCTTGGTTTGGGTGCTCTTTAAAGTAGATTCTGGCATAAGGACTTAAATGTAGTTTATTTGGTAAGTTGAAGAAACAACTGACAATGAGAAAAGTGACATAACAGAATGCAAGATGGCCAATAAAATTGTATGGGATAACAATGTGTATTTACTTGCAAATGCATATGTTTAAATACTAAGTTCCAATGAGATGATACTAAGAGGTAGAAACTTTAGAGGAGTGGTTGGTTTATGAGAGCAGAACTTTTATGATCTGAATACCATTAAAAAAGATACAAGAGAATTATCTTCTTTCACCATGTGAGAATACAAGGAGACTATAGCAGTCTACAACCCAGAAGAGGTTACTCACTAGAATGCAACCATGCCGGCACCCTGATCTCTTCTTCCCAGTCTCCACAACTGTGAGAAATAAATTTCTGTTGTGTCTAACCCAACTAATCTATAGCACTTTGTCACAGCAGCCTGGAGTGACTAAGACACAGGGCATGCAATGGAGCTAATTGCCAGAGTGGATTACTGAAACTTCATCTTGTGAGAAGACAATGAAAAATGATACAAAACACAAACATCTGAACTATCCCACCTGAGGAGAAGAAGCTGTGGTATCTTAGACACCAAGTCAATAGTAGGAAGCTTCTTCCTGTGGGTGGGGAGTAGAGAGCATTTTCACTCAGCACTTTCTCAAGCAGAGGTTCCTTCTGTGGTACCAGAAAAAAACTCAGGCAAATACAATATGTGGACAGTTGGAAGTTAGCTGAAAAACATTGATATGATAAAGTTTGGTGACATGAAGGAGATACCAACTAAATGAGTGTCTTTTGGCACTCCTCATTGAAGTGAGAACCTTAAAATTGCTCCAAAATAGAATTTTTATACTTGAAATTACTTAAAACAGATATAGATGGCTCTGAAGGTCAATGATCCAAACTAATCATAAGTCCTGAGAAGTTTAAGTTCTATAATGAAATATTCCATAATTTTTTTGTTTAAACAAACTAATTCATAAAACCAGCCTTAATATTCAGGTAATTAAATATCTGAAACCACTTAATTTGAGTTATTTATGCTTTTGTGAATGTTCTGTTCATGCCTAGAATAACCTTTGTGATGCCTAATCTAAGATATCTTCCATATTTTTTCTTCCAAAATGAAACAATACTATTTGTTGGGTACTAGATTTACTAATTAAAAAAAGAATAATAAGTGTAACAACCTTGAACTAAATTAAAAACAAAAATTAAAATAAAAGTATACAACTCGTTGATAGCATGGATGTGAGATTAATAACAAATGAAAGATTTCTTTAGTATTTAAGTAAAATCTTGAAAGGAAATATTTTAGACAATTTTTTGGAAGAAATTAACTTGAGGTATTATTTTGTTTTTGTTTTGTGACTTGTTGAAATTTTTGTTTTTGTACACGTTTTAAATGTAATTCCTAACTACAGAAACTTATTGAAAGGAGAAAGTGGTTTTCATGTGAAAGATAAATGAATGTTTTATCCATTCCCATATAATTTACTACAAAAATAATAAGTAATGCAAATATATTTACAACTTCTGTAGAAGTGAATATGTGAAGGTATGGCATTTATCACTTTCATTAATAACTGACCAATAACCTTGTTTCATATACCATGACATATCTCTAACATGTGGCAGGCTAGAAATAGAGAAAAAGTAGCTTATTTTAGTAGTATTCTCTTTCTTGCCAAAAGGAATTTCTCCTCAACAATAAGAATAGATTCCTAACAAGAACATTATTAATGGTGTTGAATCTCTTGTCTTGCCTGTTTTTAAGGATTTGGGCAGCTTAACTGATAAAGTATATACCAAATTGCACATACGCATTCATAACTTAAGAAAGCATATCTGTAATACATTACTTTGTTTTTGTAATTAAAGAAAATGCTCAAGTCAACAAAACTTGTTTGAACTGAAGTAACAATTTATTCTAGTTTTATTCAAGCACTATAAATAGTGTATTTTTATATGCCTAGCACTCTGCTCAATAATCTGAATGAAACACTGCTGTCTGAAACTCTGTCCCTATTCTCCAGGAAGCTACGACTCATTTGGCGACAACAAAACATCAATATATAAAACAATTTGAGTTGACCATGGAGCTGCTTTTAATCAGCCTAACATAGTTGCTGGAAGCATCTACTGAATTAGTTTTGTTCAGTCACAAGTTCAATTCCAAGCTTAACATCATTGCCCTTGCTGATGTGGCTCTGAGCCAGGGTAGGCAAGAGGCTAACAAAATTTGTCCAATTTACTCTAAGCAATTTGATTTAACTGGCAGTTGTTACCTTTGTGTCCCATTTCCTGACAGGCAGATTTAGAGCCTTGCAATATCCAGTCAGGCTGCATGCCAGGGTGTCAGGACCTGACTGAAACTGCCCTGGCTCTCCCTACTGTAATCTCTATCAACAGCAAACAGATTAACATTTCACAGTCAAAACACAGGGCAGTGGCTAAAACCCCAAGTACTGGATTTTGTGTGTGAAAGAAGATCTTCACTTAATAGGACAATAAAGTAAAAGATCTTTCTTGTGTTCCAAACCTGAAAAGAGGGAAGAGATTTCTCCCAGAGTTTAAAAGTATATATATAGCTAATATTTTAAATGGGTGGTGTGCGTGCATAAATACAAAATCTAAATCTTAAATCACCAATTGCAATGGCTCAGAAGTGGATTTTGTTCATTCAGAAGACATGTGACTACATGAAGCATGAAAATGTAGCTGAGAATGTTCAAAAGAAATGGTGTGTGATTGGTTATTCTTTTGTCTAGTTGTGCAGTGCTTATTTACATTTGTCTGTGTTTGCAATAAGGCTAAAATGTTTTTTCAAATTATGAAAATGTGTATCTTTTTTAAAGGGTATCTCTATTCCATATACATAACTCACTGATGAAATGATGATAAACCAGTACATGCTCTGTAGAATCATTCTTCTTTTCCAAAATTAGAATTGGCTTTCTCACGTCATCTCACGATCGTAAGAATGTAGGTCATAAAGATCTATGGACCAGGAACATGGTTACTCAACATAAAATGTTGAGTAAATCATCTAGTAAATATTTTTGTAACTATATTTTCAACAGGTTTTATACCATCTATATGAGTCTATCCTGTTCTAATTCCCTCTCCCTTTTCTGACATTCCTGGGTGTTTCTAGTACATTCTAGAATTGATATCATTTTAAATTTTCCAATAAAATAGATCTAATGAATATGTAAGTAAGCATGGTTTGCTGTTGCAAATATCAAATAATTATATATTAATATAAAAATAATTTCAGAAACAGTTCTTGCTAAGAGTAATGGTCTAAAATTTGATTATAATTTTTCATATTATTTCTTAACATATATATCCAAATATCCAATCACAACCTTTCAAGGAATCTTCACTTTGAGTGGTGGTACATTTGTCTTCTAGAGTTGCTAAAGCATACTACAATTTTGATGGCTTAAAATAAATAGAAATTTTGTTATCTCACAGTTCTGGAAATGTCTAGAAGTCTGAAATCAAAATGCAAGCAGGGCCACTCTGCCTCCCAGGAAGGAATTCTTTCTTGTCTCTCCCAGTTGCTCCTGGCTCTAGGTGTTCATTGTTTTGCATAAGCTAGATCTCTGCTTTCATCTTCATATGGCCTACTCCCCTGTGTCTTTGAATGTTAAATTTCCCACTATCTTTCTCTTATAAGGATATCTGTCATTGAGTTTGGGATGATCCCTTCATAAATCCAAGATTAACTCATCTCTAGTACCTTAACTGAATTATATCTATAGCAGCCTTGTAACAGTCACAAGTTCCTGGTGGATATAAGTTTTGGTGGAAAATAATTCAATCTACCCGAGTAAATATTATAAAGGGACATCTATTTTACTGTAGAAAGAAATTTTAGTATCACAACTAGTTATGTTAGTAAATTTAGAAAATGTCTATACATCAGCCAGAGTATGAAGAAAAATGAGAAAATAAAACACTATGATAAGGACTATAGGATATTTATATTCTTGCAACTATAAGTGAGGTGACAGTTAAGATTTAAACACATATAGACATAATAAGTCATACAGAAACCCTCCCCACTTCCTGATTATGATAATATGCAGAAAATGTACATGGAATCAGTTATAATTAAAAGAAAAGCAACATGTGGATTAGCTATCTTAAACATGGAAGGGAAAGACAGGTAAGTTTCAAAGCAGTGTATGTGGCAAAACATCAGATTACAAGGAAAATATTTTGAATAACAAATTTATTATGAAATTGTAAAACTGATAAATTTCCCACTGACTTGGTTCATATTCATTAGAAATAAATTAAGTATTTGTGGATCTATGTTGTCTTTCCTGTCTTGTCTAATAGTGGAAAAAAATAACTAGAGTAAGATGATTAATTACAAGTAATGAGAATGTTGAATCTGAAAAGGTGGTCACGCATATCACCCACTTTATCACTTCACGAAGAACATGTATAGAAAAGGAAGGAGATTTGCATAACATTCTTGCATTACACTGCATTTTCCTCTACATTTGAATTCTATTTGTGATAAGACTAATTTTGGTGAGGATCTTGTTCTTTTTAGATGAAGTAGACCAATTAACCATATGCAGATATTTAACTATAAGTTTTCTCAAGAAGTTGTAACCCTGACTCCCATCATTCTGATTGATGCAGGTGTAAAGTTGCTTCAATATTATCCAAATTTCTGGTTATACTTGAGAACCTGTCGATCTTTCTAAGGGGAGGAATTATGAGAAAAACAAATGAACTTGTTCCAGAATACAAATTTGTTCTAGAATACTGATCTGAGTCAGAAAAATTCAAGTTGAAAACTAAGTAACCTAATTGTCACACAATAACTTGCTCGACAAATTACATATTGAGTGACTATATTCCTAATCTATAGAGACTATAAATTGATTTCTCATAATAGTCAGATAATGCGAGAAAATGAATCTTAATTTTGTTAAGGCTCTACCATGGATCAAGTTGTACTAATATAGATGAACCACAATCAGTGATGTTGTTGGTAGAAAAAAAAGAGAAACAGAAATTAATGAACTCCAATGCATTGCTTATTGCTAAAAGAACATCATATAACACAATTTCTGTTTAAAAAGACAAATAATTTAAGATATCCAAATAAAAAAGAGTGCAAATCCATCAAGAGAAAGTAGGATATAATCATGACTTTGAACTTCTCACTAGACTAAATAATAAAGATTATTTTAATTGGAAATTTGGGTTAAATATTTTTTTACGGACCTTTCATTAAAAAAAGTACACTCTCATTCATTAACATATTTGAGGTAGGAAAATGATTCATTAGTCATTTTCCTTGCTAAAAATCTCCCTAATGAGAACAAACTGTGGTTCCAGTATTATTTTTGTGTTATTAAAATGTGTACTAACTTATTTTTACATATAAATATTTTGTATTTAAAATATTAATTACAGGCAAAAGAGCAGACTCTACCACATTAAAGACATCACATTCAGAACTAATAGTAGATTGGGGGCGTTACTCGTGCTTCATGGAGATCTTGGGAAAGCAAAATGGAGGGATGTGTGTCTAAACTCTTGGTCTGCAACCTGGCCTAATGCGGGAAGCTTGAGGAGTTGAAGGAGAGGATCCTGGCCAATAAATCCCTGACTACTAAAACTGACCAGGACAGCAGAATTGTATTGCATTGGGCATGCTCAGTTGGATACCGAAATTGTTGAATCTTTGTTGCAGCTTGGAGTGCTAGTGAATTATAAAAACGATGCAGCTTTGTCTGCTCTTCATATTGCTATTTCTGCTGGCTGGGATGAGATAGTAAAAGCCCTTCTGGGAAAAGGTGCTCAAGTGAATGCTGTCAGTCAAAACGGCTGTACTCCCCTGCATAATGTGGCTTCCAAAAATAGACAGGGAATTACTGTCTTGTTACTAGAGGGTGGGGCTAATCCAGATGCTAAAAACCATTATGAGGGTACAGCCGTCAACCTGGTAGCAGCCAAGGGTAACCTGAAGATGATTCATATCCCTCTGTACTATAAAAGCATCCACAAACATCCAAGGCATCGAGGGCAGCGCTCCTCTATACTAGTCTGTGATGAGTAGAGGGTGGAAGAAGCAAAACTGTTGGTGACCCTCTAGTAACAAGGAGCAAGCATTTATACTGAGAATAAAGAAGAAAAGACCTCTGCAAGTGGCCAAAGGTGGCCTGGGTCTAATACTCAAGAGAATGGGTGGAAGGTTAAGCAACTGACTACATTCTCAGTTTGTGTTGTTGTTGTCCCCAGTGTCCTGAAAACTAATATACTTGTATGCAAGACATCATCTATCAATGATGCAATTTTCTCACATGCAAGGTCTTTTTTTTTTTTTTTTTTGAGTTAGAGTCTCACTCTATCACCCAGGCTAGAGTGCAGTGGCACGCCCCTGACCACCACAGCCTCTACCTGCTGGGCTCAGGCAACCCTTCCGCCTCAGCCTTCCAAGTAGCTGGAACTACAGGCGTGCACTATCACACCTGGTTAATTTTTTGATTTATTGTAGAGAGAGGTCTCACCAAGTTGCCCAGGCTGGTCTTGAACCCGCAGACTCAGGCAATCCTCTCACCTCAGCCTCCCAAAGTGCTGGGATTATAGGCGTGAGCCACTGCGCCAAGCCACCTTCAAGTTTTATAAACATGTTGACTGTTGTTCCTGTTGAGATAATCATTCTAAGCTTGGAGCTTGCTTTCCAGGTATTGATTAACTGTTGTGATTGTTCCACTGTCATCATGTATTCTTCTGAATTGAATTTAGCTAATTTAGAGTGATTCTGTGGATTTTGTGAGTCTTTAACATCCTCTCATGCACCTTCTATCCCCATTTGAGGCAGGAGAGCCCGGCTAGCAGCAGGCCAATTGTTCTGCCAGTTTGGTTCTAGGTAGCTTTTAGAATGTTCCTCTGTACAGTTGAAACACATCCTAACTTGTTTTTCAAGTACACTCGAATCTATGACAAATATTTCTTTTTTTTCCTACAGTGATATTTAATTTATTTTTATGATAGGAGGAATACTTAAATATTTTTGTGGCCTAAACTTTAAGTTGGAGGGTAGGCATTAAAATCATGAAAAATAATGGCCCATGTAGCTTAGTATTTTTCTCATGAGCCATTTTTCTCTCCCCGCCAAAAATGTATGATTTCTAAAGAAGACGTTTTAAAGCACTTGTATGGAAAAAACTGTCAGACTTGTTAAAATGACATATAACAAAAATATATTTTGATTTGTATTTCAGAAATTAAGAAGTAAAATGTTGAAAGAAAAAAAAAGGAAATGTAGATTAGAATTTGGATAAATTGTCTCCTATATGAATGCTCTGATATCTATATACTCAAGACACAGAATAATGTTTTATTGGCAAATGACCAGCATACATAGCCAGCTACACTTTTTTAAATTGCTGGCAGACTAAGGAAATAGAGTAACACACACACGTATATTTTTGGAGGGCGTTTTCTCATATATCTCAGAAATAAAATGATCCTTTGTATCTAATTGAGACTCCAACTCAAAAAAAAAGAAAAAGAATAATGGTGCTAACAAATATTGAAACCAATTTATCATGGTTGATTTTCAACTACTTATGCTAAAAGTTTGGAGAACTTTTTGCTGCCAGGCGCTGTTCTAAATGCTTTTCTTTCTTTTTTTTTTGAGTTGGAGTCTCACTCTGTCGCCCAAACTGGAGTGCAGTGGCTGCTCCTGGCCACCGCAGCCTCGACCTGCTGGGCTCCGGCGATCCTTCCACCTCAGCCTTCTGAGTAGACGGAATTACAGGCATGCACTACCACGCCCGCTTGATTTTTTGATTTATTGTGGAGATGAGGTCTCGCCGCCCAGGCGGGTCTCAAACCCGCGGGCTCAGGCAATCCACTCACCTCAGCCTCCCAAAGGCGCGGGATTCCAGGCTGAGCCACTGAGCCCGGCTTCTAAATGCTTTTCAATATTCACATATTGTTGCAAACAATTCTGAGAAGAAAAATTACTATCCCTTCTTCATATATAAATTTAGGGAAAGGAATCAATTTGCCCAAAGTTGCACAGATAGCACCTGGAAGAAGAAAGAGGATGACCAAGGAAAGGAAAAGAGAAAACACATTTAAAAAGTACTGCAGGCTAATAGCAAAAATATAATTTTTTTTAGTCCTCTTACTCATAATAAATCATATTAATTTAACAGATAAATTAAATAGATTTTTCAGTATATTATAAAGATCTATTTTAACATATCCTTAATTTTTTTTTTTGTTTGAGTTGGAGTCTCACTCTGTCGCCCAGACTGGAGTGCAGTGGCCGCTCCCGGCCACCGCAGCCTCGACCTGCTGGGCTCCGGCGATCCTTCCGCCTCAGCCTTCCAAGTAGCCGGAATTACAGGCATGCGCTACCATGCCCGGCTGATTTTTTGATTTATTGTAGAGATGAGGTCTCGCTGCCCAGGCGGGTCTCGAACCCGTGGGCTCAGGCAATCCACTCACCTCAGCCTCCCAAAGGCGCGGGATTACAGGCTGAGCCACCGAGCCCGGCTCATTTTTTAAACAGATAAATTAGATTGGTTTTTCAGTATATTGTAGAAATGTGTTTTAACATATCCTTCATTTTTTAAAATGAAACCAGTCCATCCAATCAATTGGCATAAATAATAACTAATATAAACATTTTATATAGTAGAATCTTTTTATTTTATATGAACCAGACATCTTTGACATACTAAAACAAAAATAGTTTTCCTGTTTAGATATGTTAGATATATGCTGTTTAAAATCACATCAAATAACAATACAAAAATTCTCTCAGGAATATTTATTATAAGGTATTATTTTAAACTACTTTCTTTGACAATTTTTTAATCATGCAACACTCTTGTAAACAAAGCAGATACTTTGAATCCATTCAAAAATCATGAATCACAAACTGAAAGAAGTAGCTTCTTCAAGTCATACAAACAAAACAAAGCAAAAAAAATTAAAAGATTTAATTATGAGATGATTGATTCCATGTTTAACCCAGAATTTGTTATATTTGATTCTTCTGAGAAAAAAATCTTTGCCTTCAGCTATGAAATCTGATATAATAATTGATTTCAGTAGGCTGCATAAACATTTGAATAAGGGTATATTATGAAAGGGACAACGCAGAGAGTACTCTATGGTGAATTGTAACTTAGGACTAAAAAATTATGAATTCTGGACTAGAAAATTTCCTCAAGTTGAAAATTAAATAAAGAGAATATTTGAGACATATATAAAAATAATAAAAATATTCCAAACATTTCTCAAGTTAGTTCTAGAAAGGGAATCCTTAATTCCTAATTTATTAACTATATGTAAATGTATACACTTGGAAAGGTACAATATCAGAAAATATACCCACAGTCAAATATACACAAATACACACATATACTAGCACATGCTCCTACTAGTATTCTATAATATTACATAAAATTCACTTTCAAAATGCTATAAAATTAAACCGATGTAGTTATATTATTACTCTAGGTCTCTATGTCTTTAAATTTTGTAATATGTTTGTGCTTAAATTATTCACCAAGTAGTTTAAAATTCAAGATTATATCTCAGATTCAATAGATGTGAATCTGTCCCCTTCCATTTGTAATAAAGAACAGATTAAAGATTTCACTAATGAAAATGATTGAGATTAATCCAGAAAAGCTAGGACAGACCTTTCCAATAAATAAACCGGCTTTAAACACTGTTAATCTGATGAGGCTAGGGAGAGTTTAATTAAAATTCTGTCTCCTATTTATCTGGTATTCAAGTAAAATATCTACTGAAACAGCTCAGCTTTCTCTTTTAACATGATTCTTTTTTTGTTGTTGCTGACTGAAAAAAAATTAAGTTTGAATAGACAATATGTTCCATCAATTTCACTTTTTTTTTTTTTTTTTTTTTTTAGTAGCTGGTAAGAATCACAGTTGTGAGGTATTAATGGAGGCAAAAGCCTGCTTAGTGACATTGTTGGGCTCCTCATGTGATTTTAAGGATAACAATGAGCTTTTATATATTTCCACTTTATGCTAAAAGATATTTTAAAGGCTTTAAAATTAAGAGTAACTAAATGGACTTTATTTTGAGCTATTCTTATACTAAAACAAAGTTTTGATTTTCTCTTTGATCCTTTCTCTTTGGAGCTATCTTTTAATATGTTTTAAGATATGGGTTCAGTCTCATTATCTTTGCTTGTTTATATCTTGTTGTTTCAGCACAATTTGTTGAAAAGACTGTTGCATCCCCCAATGAATGATCTTGGCACACTTATTCAATATCAATTGACCATAGATATATATGTTTATTTCTGAACTCCAAATTCTAGTTAAATGGTCTATATTTCTAGACTTATGCCAGTACCACACAAAGATAATGTTTACCAATCACTTCTAAATACTTTTCTTCTCAAAGTTATACTAACCTGTATTTTCAAAATTAGAATTTTTTTTGACATGTGATATCATCAAACTGGAATTTTAAGCTGTATAATACAACTTCCAATGTAAGTTGACTAATATTTGTAAGATACTCTCAGGATATTGTGTTTAAACAAAAATACTTAGTGTGCTTTTGATACACTTAAACATTGTGTTTACTTTTCTTTTTTTTGCTAGATTTATTTTATTTTTGATATTTTATTTTATTTTTTTAAATTGTGGGGTACAAGCCAGGCTTGGTGGCTCAGCCTGTAATCCTGCGCTTTGGGAGGCTGAGGTGAGTGGAATGCCTGAGCCTGTGGGTTCGAGACCCGCTTGGGCAACTTGGCGAGACCTCATCTCTACAA
>NW_007231059.1:393854-404011 GCF_000164805.1 Carlito syrichta | reverse complement strand
TCCAACTCAAAAAAAAAAAAAAAATTGTGGGGTACAATTCAGCATTAGGTATACAATTATTCATTATACAAGTTCTCTTGTTGATGAGGTGTGCCCCCCTCTGGTAGATCTTGACTACTATCAATTCCACCTCCTCACCTCCCCATAGCTTCCCGCTACTGTTAATCCTTTTGTTATAGTATTATGGTTCACTTATGAGTGAGAACATGTGATACTCAGATCTTTGTTTCTGTGAAAGATCACTCAGTATTATAAACTTTAGTTCCATCCAGGTTACTGCCAAGTTCATGATTTTGTTCTTCTTTATGGCTGCATAATATTCCATTATATATATATGTACCATACTGAAAAGAAAAAAACAAACAGTCCCATTACAAAGTGGGCAAAAGATATGAATAGACACTTCTCAAAAGAAGACATACAAGCAGCCAACAGATACATGAAAAAATGTTTGGCTTCACTAGTCATCAAGGAGATGCAAATTAAAACTACACTGAGATACCACCTAACTCCCATCAGAATGACCATCATCAATAACTTAAAACATAACAGATGCTGGAGGAGATGTGGTGAGAAGGGAACACTTTTACAAGGCTGGTAGAAGTGTAAACTAGTACAGCCTCTGTGTGGAAAACAGTGTGGTGACTCCTAAAAGTTCTAAATATCGGCCACCCTGTAATCCCCCTACTTGGAATATACCTGGAAGAACTTAGGTCACTCTATAAAAAAGATAGAGTTCACAACATTTGTGTTCACAATAGCAAGAACATGGAACCAACTGTGCTTACTTTTCACCACCTTGTATCTTGAGAACTAATAACTTGTCACTTAAAAGTTTATTGAAAATCAACTCAAGAGATGTAAAATTACAAATAGCTTTAATATCATACCAGTGTTTCTCAGTGAGGTTAAATTTTAGTAAACTAAGCATATTTATGCCATTATACTCTTTACCTTGCTATATACAATCAAAACTCTAACTAGTAATGAAGATCTCATTTTGGCTTTTAGCTTCACTAATCCCTTTCACTTTAAATATTGATCCACAAGAATGGCTTATGAAATATAAGAAGAAAAGAAGTGATTTATAAATAGGAGGAAATATTCTGATTACTGGACAGCTACCATTTATGTAAATATAGAGACATGAACCCTAAAACAAAAAGCTCATTAGTGGTTATCTCCTGTTGTGCTGAAATACAGTTCTTATCAGCCACATGAATAGCCACTAAATAGAACTCAACAATGTTATATTAATTATAGTTTATATGCTCTCTAAATAGCCATATATTCCCTGTAGCCAATTTTTTCCCTACATTTTCATTCATTTCTAGCTAGAGTGGCTACACTAAAATGTGAAAAGGACTGAAAATGCATTCTGACTCACCAAAGACAGAATGTTATGCTTACAGATAAAGTATGTCTTTTGAAAAGATACATTGCAAGGCCTCTGATTTCTTGAAATTAATGACACATGGAGGATTTGTATGACATCATTAGCCAGAAAATGCCTTCATATTGAATTTCACGTACCTGAATATTCTGAAAAATTAGGTGCTGAATCTGCAGACATAGAAAAACATGCTCGCGGGTTCGAGACCCGCCTGGGCAGCGAGACCTCATCTCTACAATAAAAAAAAAAAAAAAAAATCAGCCAGGCATGGTAGCATGTGCCTATAATTCCAGCTACTCGGAAGGCTGAGGCAGAAGGATCGCCAGAGCCCAGCAGGTCGAGGCTGTGGTGGCCGGGAGTGGCCACTGCACTCCAGTCTGGGTGACAGAGTGAGACTCCAACTCAAAAAAAAAGAGAAAAACATGCTTTGTCCTTATGTCTTTTCCTGTAAGAATAATGAATGATAGGGTGCTACCATCTTTTTTCTTTGCTTACAAGATAATTGTAAATTTCTTTAGTCTTTCAAATATGGAAGTTGTTGAATGAATCAATCTCGGTAAAATGCACTCAGGGAAATCTATTTTCCCTTTTAAAAAAAGGCTATGTTGATATAAGACCCACAATATCAGACACAATAAATATTTGTTAAATCAAGGAGTTGGGCACTATGAAGTTATTAATAGCGCACTGCCTGTAGACAACCTGATTAGTCTATGTAGAGACAGTTCTCTGCTTAAATATGCAATGTTGAAAAAACAGCCTTCACAAAGCTATTGATTGTTCCTTGCCAATATTTTTAAATTTACTTATCAAATCATATAAAGCATTTCATTATGAATCAGTAGAAGTTCTAAAGATAATCTATTCTAAATACCTCATTTTAGAGTTGAAGAAACAGAATTGAGAAATGGTCAAGATATTTGATCATGTGCAAGTGGGAAGACTAGCATCTTCATTTTTTAACTCCCAGTCCAGTGATTACTCTAACAAACCATGGAAATAACATTTTATAAGGGCACATTAAAAAGAGTGTAAATTTTCACTGGAAAAGCCTAAGAAGATTTGGAAAATACAGTAGAAGAAATTTATGAGGCACATAAAACATTCCTGTTTCCATCTAATTCATTTAAGAGGATTTTAAAGGTAGATGTTGCTTCCATTCCAAGTTGCTATTTTCCTCACTAATATTTTTTAATTTCCTAAATGTAAACAAATCTAATGTCTCATTTATTTATCCTCCTGATAAGGAGGTAAAAGGTTTACTAAATGTCAATTATGCCAAGCACCATTCACTCTAGTTTTTATGAGATTTCTAAGGTATAAATAATATGCCTATTTTTCAACTGAAGAAACATACTCAGAGATTTAAAAACTGGTCAAGTATTATTCATCTAATAACTGCTAAAATCAGAATATTAATATTTGTCTAAAATGCTTTCAAGAATATCTTTCAATGATATTATCTGCATTTTAGTATACTATCCTTGTTTTCATGATTTTTATACCTGGACTCATGAGGCATCATGAGAATATAAGATTTCTAAAATCAGTAGATGCATTTGTCTTTACTATTGCACATTAAAGTTTTACAAATATTTGAGGAGACCTTTGGACATATTCTTTGAGTCAAGACTGTTCTTTTCACCTCAGCTAACGGCAACTTTATCTTTCTAGTTGCTTAGGCAAAAAAAACCTTACATTTATCTTTAATTTACTATTGGTCTTCACCATACACATTCATACCATCAGAAAATACTCTTGGCGCTGACCTGAATGTCCATTCAGCACCCAAACTCTTCTCATCGTTTTTACTGCTACAATAGTGATACAGAAACCACAATGTCTCACCTGAATCATTTCAAAAGTCTAATCTCCTAAATGACCTCCTGTTTAAATCTTGCTCACATTGCTACTATTCCTAAAAGAATCAACTGAATTATCTTAATTAATTAATTGTTAATTTATTTGAGTTAGGGTCTCACTCTGGAATACAGTAGCATGATCACAGTTCAACCAACCTCCTGGGCTGAAGGGATCCACCTTCCTCAGCCTCTGGAGTAGGCGAGACTATAGACCAACACCATCATTCCTTTTTTTTTTTTTTTTTTGGACCAGATAGTGTGCCTCAGGCCTATAATTTCAACGCTTGGGGAGACCAAAGCAGTAAAATCATTTGAGCCCAGGAGTTTGAGACCAGCCTGGGCAAAATATTTAAACCTTGTCTCTACAAAAATAGATAAATAAATAAAAATTAAAAGTGACAAAAATCAGAATTGTCTTTTTAACTAATAAATAAATGATCTTTTAAATCACATCATTTATCTCCTCACTTTAATTCCTCCAATAACTTTCCATCTCACTTAAAACAAAAAGGGAAAAACCTTAGCCTGCAATGACCCACCTAAACTTCATCCAATCCTCAAACACACACAAATAGACACTCAGACATTTCTTACTCTATTATCCTCTTCCACTTTAGCCCTCTGCCCTAGTCACTATGACCATTTTTTTTCCTCTCAAAAAAGCCAGAAGCATACTTTCGAATCAGGACCTTTATAATTATTGCATTTTTGACTTGTAACTCTTTCCCTTCAGTCTTATTCATTACTGGCTTCTTTATCTCTTGTAGGTCTCTAGAAATATTAACTTATTAGTATAGTTATCTTAAACACCTTAATAACATTTAAATCAATTATTTATCTTGAGTCTTCTAGAAGACTATTCCTTGAAATATCAACATTGAAGAAACAGCTCTTTAAAATTTCAATCCTTTGCAGAATAACACATTTATAAAATAAAATAGAAAAGTTATAGTAATGTAAAATTGGTATAAAAGTTTCTAAGCACATACTCTTAACTTTCTGTATTTATTTCTGTACACTATTGCCCCAAAGTTATGCAGACCAGCATTGTGTCTTTAAAACTTGTGCAAACATATTAGGAAAGAGTCCTATATAGTGCAAATCCTATTTTGTTTGATATGTGGTGAGGCCAGAGAGTCAATATTTCTAAGATGTTCCTCCATGATGCTCCTCATCATTCTTACTTGGAGTAGGAATGCCTAGAGCTTGAAGCAAAGATTAAAGCACCAACATTTTATTTGGAATTTCTAATCCTGTAGGAGTTTGAATAAGAAATAAAGTAAAGGAAAACAAAGGAGAGATAGAGAAGTAGAGAAATATGATTCTTAATGACATTGCTACAAGGAGTTAATAGTATCAACCAGTTGCTCTGAAGCATAAGCACAAGAAACTAGATTTTTCATGAAAAGGTGCAAAGATGAAGTCAACCCTGAAAGAGAGAAAGGAGAAGGGATTATCTTTCACAGCTTGTCAATACTCACTCAATGAATAACCATCTACTTTCTGCTTTTGAGTAACAAAATATGGCCCTTCAGTGACTTCTCAGGCATACAGTTTCTTTCATCAAGGTAGGGTATTTCAGCCAATCCCTAAATTAGAAGGAGACCACCTTAAGCAGGTAAGGTGATATGGAAAAGAAAACAGAAGAGGTCTATGAGCGCACACAAGATTGTGCCCCATATCCATATAATAATAAATTATTTAGCTCCCTCCCAAGCTTATTTTATTCTTCTCCAAAATATTTATCATCATTTGATTATCTCTCTATCTATTTATCTACAATCCTCCAATAACTTTTCATATCACTTAGAAAGAAAAGTGAAAAACCTTAACTTGCAAAGACCCACAAAAACTGCATTTTATATAAATACACACACACATATCCATGGGGGGAACCCAAAAAAGTGAAATTTATTTATAGTAAATTGTGAATTTATTTGCACATGTTTAAACTTTTGTCACCTTCAAAGTACTCTCTGTTTGAGGTAATATACTTTTTGAGATTACTTTTCCACTGCTCAAAACAATTTTTGAACTTGTCGATTTCGATGCCTTTAGTGCATCTGCTATTTTTTGTTTCTCCTCTTCCACATGGACAAAATCTTTCTCTTTGAGGACACTTTATTTTTTTTCATTCTGGGAACAAAAATAAGCTCTGGAGGCAAGATTGGGTGAATAGGGAAGTTAGAATATGGGAGCAATGCTATTTCGGGTCAAATACTGCTGAATGCTCAGTGCAGTGTGGACAGGTTTTTCATGTAAATTACCCGTCATGAAATGGGCAAACCCATTGAAAGAATCTTTACAACAAGCTCACAGAAGCCAAATTCACCCTCTCATCACAATGCTAGCTGGTGGACTGATGCCAATGGATTCCTAGAATGTTTACTAAGCAGGGGAAGCCTATACTATAAGGTGTTTGCCCTCCAAATGATACTTCTGGTTTTTTTTTTTTAGCACCCATATGTGTGTGTGTGTGTGTGTGTGTGTGTGTGTGTGTGTGTGTTTGCATCATATTGTTCTCTTCCATTATTATAATGTACAATACTTGTATGTATTTGTCATCTAGCCCTAGGGTTTTAGCTAACACATAGTAGCTACTTAAAAACTCCTTGCAAATAAATAAATATCTCAATCAAAATCTTTAAAAATATCTATATGAAGAGATTAAATCCAAAATGAAAGAGTTAGAATGCCTGTTCTTTAATCTTGGTTATGTAATTTTTCCCTATGTTCAGGCATTTTACAGTGCCAGTTCTTCAAACCAGGAAGTTGCACAGAAACTGACCTGATGAAAGCTTTGGGATTAGCATTTCATTAGCTATTGCAGTTTAACTAACCAAAGCCAAAAATTAGCTGGGTTTGTGTGTATCGCAATCTACAACAAACCATTGAGCTTTTCAGAAAATAATGCCTCCCAGCCTAACAGAAAGTATAAAATATTGATAGAAATAAACATATATATTTTGATAAATTTTGATTATATTTTTGGGTGATCTAAAAACTAATTTTCATAACTTTCAATACTGTCACTATACAGTTTATTATTTTTAATTTCATTCTTGCAAATGGGAATATTTTCATTACTACAGATATAACATAGGATTGTATTATAACTGGACATACACACTTTTTCCTGCAAGTTAGATATAAGGTAATTGTAAGATATATTATTTGGTACTTCAAAGCATCTTATTTTGACATTATAAAATAGTATTCATTAGTAAATCTGACACTGTAGTATTAGGGCAGTATATCTATGAATCCCTTTTTCATTTTGTTTAAAAACATATTACTAGTTATTTTATTCATACATTGTCTGTATCCCAATAGAAATAGTGATAGAAGAATAATTTTACATTTGTTTTATGTTTTGATTTTTATGCTTATATATTCCTTTTATCAAATTCAATGTGATTCATTTTATCAATATTTAGAAAACATGATAAAACCATAGCTCTTATTTGCATACTTTAAAAACCTCTCCATGACATGTATAATTATTTTTCACTTATTAATTTATTCATGGGCTCCTGAAGATGGTGACGGCATACGTGGATCCATGAGACTCTCTGAACGTGAGTTCCCAAAAACACTCTTACTTTTCTTCCTGCAGCCCCCTGCCCACTGCCAGCCACACCAGTACAAGGCCCGGGTACCTTTGGCCCCATGCAGGGCCAGATATTGTGCCAGCTGCGGCTGCTCCACTATATGTGACTCCCACTAGCTGGGGAATCCCAAGTCCTGGATCTCAGCTCCCTCCCTGGCTACATCATCACAACCAGTACCCAGCACCAAGCTGCTGGTCACCCAGGGAGGCTCTGGGCACCTGCCCCTCAGAGATACCGGTCCCATTTCTGGCTGAAGTGCCCTGTGAGGGACCCATGGCCACCACCTGCCCTTTGGAGCTTTGGAGATCTGGAGCCCTGGGCCCACCCTGGCTGAGGCACTCAGCATGTGACCTCAAGCTTGTGTAAGGGAGCAGAACCCCAAGCTTGTGTAAGGTGCTGATCGGAGGCTCCCAGCTCCAGAGGAGGGAATGCCCAACCCTCTCCTCCACCCCAGCCTGCTGGTGGCACCCCAGGTCCAGTGCCCAGCTGTGCAGTTGGTCCCACCTAGAGACCCACAAGAGCATCCCTAAAAGTGAAAGTAAAACTACCACCTCCACCATTTTCAAGGCAGACTTGCATCGCCCCGCCCACCTATCAGAGCCTCCACCTCGGATTCCATGGTGACATCGTTAAACAGGAGACAAAGCCCCTCCCCTATGCTGAACAGACTGAGACAAGAGTCACAGATCTCCCAGGCAGCAGACTAGCTGCCTGCAACAAAAACAGAGGGGAGAGGTGGGAGATCAGAGCTCAAGGGACTGTAACCACTAAAGGATGAGAGAAAAATCTACACAAATGAAGAAAAACCAAAAGAAGAATATGGGTCTCTCCCAGACTCATGGAAGGGCAGACACTGAGAAAACTGACTTCAGATTGCAAACAATGAAGAGCCCACAGAATGTCTGGTCTCAAACTACAAACCTAGACATCAAGACATTAATGGAGAGATTAAAAAGAATTGAGGAGACTCAAGAAGAAACTAGAAAGGAGCTGATATCTGAGATAACAGTAATAAAGAATACTGTGAATGACATAAATAGCAAACTGATAAGCATGGAAAGCAGAATTACCCAAGTGGAAGAAGAATCTCAGAGCTTGAGGACCAAAATATAGAACTAACCCAAACTCTCAAAAACACAGAAAACAAGCTCAAAAAGACAGAAAAAAACCTTCAAGAGATGAGCGATTACCTCAAGAGACCGAACCTAAGAATAATTGGACTTCCTGAGGCAGAAAGAGAGACAGAGACCACATTGGAACAAACCTTCCATGAGATCATTCAAGAAAACTTACCTTATCTAATCAATGATGCAAAAACTCAAACACAAGAGATTCAGAGAACCCCTGCAAGACAACAAGTGAGAAGACCAACTCCTAGACACATAATAATTCGCCTAAACAAAGTAGGCATAAAAGAAAAAATCCTAAAGGCAGCAGAGAAAAAGGCCAAATCACCTACCATGGAAAACCAATTAGAATAGCAGCAGATTTATCTACAGAAACCCTGCAGGTTAAGAGAGCTTGGAGCCCTATCTTCAAAGTCCTAAAAGATAAACAATTTCAACCAAGAATAACCTACACAGCCAGATTAAGCTTCATCAGCAAGGGAGAATTAAAATCTTTCCCAGATATCCAATCCCTAAGAACTTATGCTGCCACCAAACCACCTCTACATGAAACACTTAAGAAAGTACTAAACACAGAAGAAAAGGGGGGAAAAAAAGCAACGTTCCTCACAAGAGTACAGGAAAAAGAATAAAATACACATGAACTAACCCCATAAACAAAGGAAAGACAAAAAACCAAGTGGAAGAACAACTCTATAAGAACTCTATGATAGGGACAAACTCACATTTCAATAATTAGTCTGAATGTGAATGAACTAAATGCACCACTGAAAAGACATAGAATGGCAAAATGGATAAAAAAAATCACCAGGCAACAATATACTGCCTTCAAGAGACCCATCTCACTAGAAAAGGCATGCACAGACTCAAAGTAAGAGGATGGAAAACAAATTTTCAGGCAAAAGGAACACAAAAGAAAGGAGGAGTCGTGATCCTAATTTCAGACAAAATATCACTTAAGCTATCAAAAATTTAAAAAGATACAGAGGGCCACTACATAAAGATAAAAGTTCACTCCATCAACAAGAAATATCTATCCTAAACATATATGCACCTAACATAGGTGGACCAACTTTTATAAAGCAACTGCTAGGAAAACTAAAGAAAGATATTGACTCTAACACTATCATAACTGGGGACTTTAATACCCCACTCACAACCCTCGACAGATCATTGGGACAAAAAAATCAGCAATGAGATCCGGAAACTCAATGTGACTCTGGACCAAAGGAACTGAATTGATACCTACAGAGCACTCCATCCAAAGACCAGAGAATACATATTCTACTCATCACCACATGGAACGTATTCCAAGATCGACCATATAATTGGCCATAAATCAAGCATAAGCAAATTTAAAAGGACCGAAATTCTACCATGCACCTTCTCAGACCACAGTGGAATAAAAATAAACATTAACACCAAAAAGGTCCCCCCAAAACCCACAAAGACATGGTCACTAAACAGCATGATGCTAAACAACTCATGGGCCAACGAGGAAATCAAAAGAGAGATCAAAAGATACCTGAAAACAAATGAAAATGAAGAAACATTTTACCAAAATCTTTGGAACGCCATGAAAGCTGTAGTAAGAGGGGAATTTATATCCCTACAAACACACATGAAAAAAATGGAAAGAGCACAAATTAATAGTCTAACAAGCCACCTAAGGAAGCTGGAAAAGTAAGACCACAAAAACCCTAATTTCAGCAGAAGAATCCAGATCACCAATATAAAAGCCCAAATCAAGGACATAGAAGACAAAAAGACAATACAAAAAATCAATGAAACAAAAAGCTGGTTCTTCAAAAGGATAAACAAGATCAATGGTCCCCTAGCTAGACTGACCAAGGAAAAGAAAGAAAAACCCAAATAAGCACAATCAGAAACACAAAAGATGAAGTCACATCAGACCCTGAAGAAATACAAAAGATCATCAGAGACTACTATGTACACTTGTATGGGAACAAACTTGAAAACTTCAAGAAAATGGAGGACTTTCTGTCATCACACAACTTACCTAGGTTGAAACAAGAAGAAATTGAGACCCTAAATAGACCAATAACAATCAAGGAAATTGACTATGTAATAAGAAAACTACCTACAAAAAAAAGCCCTGGACCAGATGGCTTTCCAGCAGATTCTACGAGACATTTAAGGAGGA
>NW_007231059.1:392917-393656 GCF_000164805.1 Carlito syrichta | reverse complement strand
ATTATATCATTAGATGCAGAAAAATCTTTTGATAAAATCCAGCACCCCTTCTTGATAAAATCCCTTGAACATCTAGGCATACAGGGAACATACCTCAAAGTAGTAAAAGGCATCTACGAGAAATCCACAGCCAGCATACTCC
This sequence comes from Carlito syrichta, assembly GCF_000164805.1. Classification (NCBI taxonomy): domain Eukaryota; kingdom Metazoa; phylum Chordata; class Mammalia; order Primates; family Tarsiidae; genus Carlito; species Carlito syrichta. The sequence goes on along the minus strand of NW_007231059.1, from coordinate 393,514 downwards.
TAAATGGACAAAATTTGGAACCATTTCCCCTGAAAACTGGAACACAAGGATGCCCACTCTCACCCTTCCTGTTCAATATAGTATTGGAAGTCCTGGCTAGAGCAATCAGAGAAGAGAAGGCAATCAGGGATATCCAAATAGGAAAAGAGGAAGTCAAATTATCTCTCTTTGCAGATGACATGATCGTGTACCTTGAAAACCCAAGAGAATCTGTCAAAAACCTCCTTACACTGATAAAGGTCTTCGGCAAAGTCTCAGGATATAAAATAAATGTGCAAAAGACAATCACATTTCTTTACACCAATAATAAACAAACAGAAACCCAAATAAGAAGCACAATTCTATTCACAATGGCCACCAAAAAAATGAAATACCTTGGCATCTTCCTAACCAGAGATGTGAAAGACCTTTACAATGAAAACTACAAAACTCTGCTCAAAGAAATCAAAGATGACACAAACAAGTGGAAAAATTTCCCATGCTCATGGATTGGAAGATTAACATTGTGAAGATGTCCATCTTACCTAAGGCAATCTACAGATTCAATGCATACCTATCAAATTACCAGCAACATTCTTCTCAGACCTAGACAAAACA
>NW_007231059.1:375818-392846 GCF_000164805.1 Carlito syrichta | reverse complement strand
AAAAAAAAGTAGGTGGTATCACATTACCAGACTTCAAACTTTACTATAAAGCTACAATCATCAAAACAGTTTGGTATTGGTATAGGAATAGGCTTATAGATCAATGGAATATAATTGAGATCCCAGAAGTAAATCTCAATTTCTCAACCAACTCATCTTTGACAAACCCTCCACCACCTATCACTGGGGAGGGGAGAACCTATTCAGCAAATGGTGCTGGGAAAACTGACTGACCACATGCAGAAGATTGAAACAGGACCCCTATCTATTCCCATACACAAAAATTAACTCCAAATGGATCAGGGACCTAAATGTAAAATCTCAAACCATAGGAACCTTAGAAAATGCAGGACATACCCTCTTGGAAATTGGAACTGGCATCCAATTCCTGAACAAAACTCGAAACCCACAGTCCATAAGGGATAAGATAGACAAGTGGGACCTCATTAAACTGACAAGCTTCTGCAAAGCCAAAGAAACCATCAAGAGAGCAGGAAGACAGCCTACAGACTGGGAAAAAGTATTTGCCAACTCCAGGTCTGACAAAGGCTTAACATCTTGGATCTACAAGGAACTCAAACGTGCTGAAAAGAAAAAACCAAACAATCCCATTATAAAATGGGCAAAAGATATGAACAGACACTTCACAAAGGAAAATATCCGAGCAGCCAACAGACACATGAAGAAATGCTCAACCTCACTAATCATCAGGGAGACGCAAATCAAAACCACACCGAGATACCACCTAACTCCAGTCACAATGGCAATTATCAATAACTCAAAAAATAATAGCTGTTGGAGAGGGTGTGGCGAAAAGGGAATACTGCTACACCTTTGGTGGGAGTGTAAACTAGTGCAACCTCTGTGGAAAGCAGTGTGGCAATTCCTAAAAGCTCTAAACATCAACCTCCCATATGACCCTGCAATCCCCCTACTGGGGATATACCCTGAAGAACTCAAATCACTCTATAAAAAAGATACCTGCACACGAATGTCTATTGCAGCATTGTTCACAATAGCAAGAACCTGTAACCAACCACGCTGTCCATCAAAAGAGGACTGGATTAAAAAATGTGGTACATATACATGATGGAATACAATGCAGCCATAAACAAGAACAAAATCATGAATTTCGCAGCAACCTGGATGGAACTAGAGTCTATAATACTGAGTGACCTCTCACAGAAACAAAGATCTGAGTATCACACATTCTCACTCATATAGTGGACCTTGATCATCCAACGCACTACCATAAGAAAATGACTGACAGTGGTGGGAAACTATGGTGGGGAGGATGGGACTAATGGTAGTAAACACCTGTCTGGGGACGGGGAGACACCTGTTATCAACAAGGGGGCCTGAATGAAGTATATTTGTATACCTAACCCTTAACTGTACCCCACAATATCAAAACAAAAAAATATTGATAATAAAAAATATGTATTCATTCACAATTCTTTGAGTGATTGACATATAAATAAAATAACTTATGGACAGATGGATAACATTTCTTGTCTTTAATTTACCTCAACAAGAGAATATTTGGCATTTAACAAATATGATATGGAAATATACCATGTTTAATAACAACCTTTTTATTTTTTGTTTCTCTAAATGAAAAAAGTCCTCAAAGGGAAACATTTTCAAGATGTGGAAGAGGTGAAACAAAAAATGGCAGAAGCACTAAAAGGCATCAAAAAGGTTGTGTTCCAAAACTGTTTTGAGCAGTGGAAAAAGCATCTCAAAAGGTGTATTGTATCAAACAGAGAGTACTTTAAAGGTGATTGATGTTTAAACATGTAAGAATAAATACTCAATTTTAAATGAATAAATTTCAGTTTTTGATGGATCTCTCTCCTTGTACATAGTAGATTCTGTTATGCTCCTCAAAAGAGTGTTAATCACTTTGCTTAAAAACACGCCATTTTTAGAATCAAAGGTATACCTAATACTGTCTCTCAAGTGATATCTCCAACTTCAATTTAGTTTTGTTAAACTTTAGTTGATATCTTTCTTGCACATACATGGTTCAGAAATAGGCAAAGATTTGGGCTGTGTTCACAGTCTGTTTATTGAGTTCTATCTCTTTGACTTTTATGTTTCTAAGATTTCCACCTACTTCAAGTGTCTATACAATAATGACTTTCTATCAGGAATTTAACTATAGCACTTCTCCCAATTCCTACTTTTGTTCAATCTTTAGTGCCTTCAGTTAATTAAGAAAAAAAAAAATTGGTCTATGGGAAGTTTGTTTCGTTAAGAGTATAATTCATTACATTGCATGTAGAATCTATGGGCAGGAAATTTTAGAGGACAGTTCAATCCATCTCAGAGACTCCAGAAACAAAACAAAACTAAACCCCCAAGAAAGTTTTATCTTTGAAAGATATGGTGTGCTTGTTTACTTGAAATAGAGTACAAATTTTATTGATAATTTAAGGAAACAAGAAAAGTACTTATACCAATATGCCACAAATGGAGAGGTATATATAATTTATAGAAAAGAAAAAAGAAAGGATTTTGAACATATTTTAAGTAAAAATTGAGCCTTAATTTTATTAGAACATAATTTTGAGGTATCTCAAGACCATAGTATATTAAGAAGCAATAAAATAACTAGAGATGTTAAGTATAAGAAATAATATATTGTTAAATATAAGAGCACTATTTTCAAAAGCGTTATTGTCAAAAAGAGATATTGAGTCTTCCTCTAGAAGAAAGAAGAATACTTGAAAAGCTGAAAATTTGGGAAGATATTTTACATGGTAGATTTTGACAAAATTTGAAATGGTGCTTTTAGGAAATTGGGCAGTCCTTCCATTTTTAATATGATAATTGGCATCAATTAAGCATTTACTAGGACATTATCACATTTGAATTTTAAAACATCTACTAAAGTCTATACTTATATTCTTTACATACAATTTCTTAACTGCAAATTGAGGTAAATGATAAATTTCCTACAGCTGTATTACTCACAGTTATACAATAAGATTGTGAGGAATATCAAGTACATTATTTATCACTCAGTTTTGTTAATATTAGACAAGCTGCTTTATTCTAATTTTTTTTATCAGTTCAACTTAAAAACTGTCATAAGAGGAGAGATCACCCAAAAAGTGGGATTATCTTTCAGAGGGGGAGCCCCTCATAGTACAAATTTCTGCTACTAGGTAAATGTTTTAGGAACAAATCAGCATCAGTGTACCAGCTCGCACTGTTGTGAGAGGCTGTGTTTCACTTCAATGGTTTGTTTTTTTTTTTGTAATTCTTTCAATGTGTTTGCTCAACATATGATAGGTGATTTGTGATGTGTCTGCCCACACCCCTCTGAGTGTTCATCAGTTTTTGGTGAAAAATGGCATGATCTCCATTCTCCCCATGCTATTCACCTGATCTTTCCCTGAGCAAATTTTTGCTTGTTTACCCAATGAATAAAGTCCTCAGAGGAAAACATTGTGCCAATGTGTAAGAGGTGGGGAAAAAAATGGTAGATGCGTTTAAAGGCATCAAAATTGACGAGTTCAAAACCTGTTTTGAGCAGTCAAAAAGCATCTCAATAGGTGTACTACATCAATTAGCAAGTACTTTGAAGGCAACTGTAGTTTAACATGTAAGAATAAATACATATTTTTAAAATAAATTAATTCTGTTTTTTAGGGTCGCCATCATATAAATATAATTATATAATTAAAATTGCAGTTTTTATATTAATAAATATATATTTTGAGGTTTAAGTCATATTGTTTTGCTTTTTCTTTCCTTGTGCATTTCTCATTAATTTCTCTTCATGCAACATCTGCAACCCCCAAAAATTAGAAAGTCATTATTCATTTTTTCTTAAAATAATTGTTTTGTTATTCTTGTATTCTCAGTTGAGTTTTTACTTTTTCTTATACTTTTTTGAATACTAATCTTCAATATTTAATCTTCAATATTAATAGGTAAATTGATAATCAATGGTTACTTCTTCTTAGAATATTGAATAAAAATTACAATACCATTTAAAATAATTTTGCTTTTCTATATTTGACTTTTTATTTCAAATAAATGGAATGTTATTTTATATAAAATATAAAGCTATCTTAAATTGCACTTTTTTCAATTACAGAATTTTATCTCAAGTGCCTACTTAACCACGTTAATGCCCTTCTGACTCATCTACATATCTAATCAAATGTTGCATGAACGGCTCAAGCTTAATAATTTCTAAAAGTCATTTCTTAATTTTATAGCAAAATAATTTTGCTTTAGTTCCCATGTCAGTGAAACTTGCAAATGCTTGAAGTAAATACTTAGCTTTAACTTTTTAAAATCTTAGTTTCCAAGTCCAATCTACTTACTACCAAGTCATATAAAATCTACTTTGAAACCATAGCTGAATACCAGCTGCTTAAAAATGCTAATACAGTCTTATTATCATTGCAAAGTCCGTAGTGTCAGTTACATGTCCTTTCTCTTATGTTTGGTAATAATTATGTGTTTCTTCTTCTTTTTTTTCCCTTTATACTGAGTTAGTAGTTTATCAGTTGTAGTGATTGCAAAGAACTGGCATTTGTTTTATTCATTTTCAAAGATGCCTTTCTCTTTTCTAATTCACTGATTTCTGGTCTTTATTGTCAATTTTCTTCTTCACTTTTTATCCTTAAATTTGTCTTCATTTTTAGTTTTTTTGTAGTGAAAATTTACATCATTCCTTTGTGAAGTTTTCCGATATTGCCATTTAGTTCTATAATTTCTCTTTGATCACTGCTTTAACTGTATTTCTTAGATTTTGATATATATTTTTATTTTACTTAATTTAATATACTGGTTAATTCCTCATTTGTTTTATTATTTCACCAATGGATGATTTAAAGATCTGTTACTTAACCAGGTATGGTGGTAGGCATCTGTAGTTCCGGATATTTGGAAAGCTGAGGTGGAAGAATTGACTGAGCCCAGCAGGTTGAGGGTGTGGTGACTGTGAGCATGCCACTGCACTCCAGTCTGGTTGGCAGAGTGAGACTCCAACTCAAAATAAAAAAATATATAAATAAATAAAGATTTGTTGCTTGGTTTTTAAATATTTTAAAGATCTTTCAGATATATTTTAGAAATCATCTTTAGCAAAATTTCATTGTGGTGAGAGGACATACATTGTGTGACTTGAACACTTATAAACTTATTAATTCTTATTTTTTAACCTGAAATATGGTAGATCTTGGTAAATGTTCCTTGTGAAGTTGAAAATTATGTGCACTTTTTAGTTATTGTGTGGCAAATGGAATATTCTATGAATGCTTGTATGGCAGTTAATCCAAGTTGGTTTATAGTATTTTCAAATCACCAGAGTTTTTTCAAATTTTCTGTTTACTTATTTTATTAAGTCTTGACAAAGAAGTATTGAAATCTTTGCCCAGGTATAAATTGATATATTCTTCTTTTAGCCTTATCAGTTTTGCTTTATGTATTATAAAGCATTGTTATTATATGCATAAAAGTTTAATATTGCTAAATCTTATTAAAAAACTGATTATTATAAAATAACTCATTTTATATCTAGCAATATTCTTTGCTCTGAAATATATTTTGTCTTATAATAATATAAGAACATTTATACTAGCCTTCATAAGATATATTTTTTGACTTTTTTTTTTTTTAAGAGATGTGGCTTTACATTGTGGCCAAGGTCATAGTGCAGTGGCATGGTCATAGTTCACTGCAACTTTAAAGTTCTGGGTTCAAGAAGCCCTTCTGCCTCAGTCACTTGAGTAACCTGGACTATAGGAGTGTGTCACCACACTCGGCTGATTTTTTTATTTTTAGTTTTTTTGCAGAGATAGAGCCTTGCTATGTTTCCCAGGCTGGTCTTAATCTCCTAGTCTCAAGGAATCCTCCTGTACTGGGTTACCAAAGTGCTAGGAGTTCAAGTATAAGCCACTGCAATTGGTCTATTTTTCCATTTGTTAAAGTCATCTTATTTCTTTGTCTTTAAATTGTTTTTTTTAATCTTGCTTTTATATCTGATCTGACAACCTCTGTTTTTATTTGATGTAACTAGAATTTGTGTTTTTACTGTTATGTTATTATATTATGCTTTAGATTAAATCCACCATACGGCTACCTGTTCTTTTATTAGTGTCATTTACTCAATGTTATACTGTTTTGTTCTGTTTTTCTATCTACTTTTGGATTACTTGTATGACTTCATTTTATGTTATTTTTGACTTCTTAATTATGCTAGATTTTGCTTCAGTTTTAGTGATTGCCATGATTTTTATATTAAATATATTTATTATATTATAGGCTATCAGGCAATATTATATTGTTTCTTATACTAGAGTATAAATATTTAATCCCAATATTCTTTAATTTCCACTCTTCTGGACTGTGTGACATTATTGGCATGTATGTTAATTAGACATGTGTTATAAAAACACAATCACAATTCTTGCTATTATTTTTATTTTTATGAGTCAATTACTTTTAAAGCAATATTAAAATGGGGAATACATACTTTACATTTACCCACATATTTAACATTTCTATCAATCTTTATTTATTTGTGCCAATTTAGATTTGCATCTGAATTTTTTTCTGCCAATGACTTTTTAAAATTTTGGTAGTGCTATTTTTCTCACAGTGAATTTGTTCAATTTTGTAGTCATAAAAAAGTATTTATTTTGCTTATTTTCAATTTTTCTACTGAGTTTAGGATATTTCACTACTCTTTTATGGCTTGTTGGTTGTTTTTATTTTTAAATTTTAATGATAAATGTGTTGTTATTCTTTTATTTATTTTTCTGTAAATAATCGGTCTTTTTATCTCTGGCTGCTTCTAAGTTTTTTTTATTATTTCTGGTATTCAGCAATTTAATTATAATGTGTCTTTATATAATTTTCTTCATTTTTTTGTTTCATTTGTGTGACATTTCTCAAGCCTATTAGATACATATGTTTATAGTTTTCAACAAATTTTATCACATTTGGAATATTTTGGGTCATTATTTTTGTCAAATTTTTATCTGCTCTCCACTGTCCTTGGAAAATTTCAATTACATGTATTAGGCAACTTGAAATTGTTCAACAGCTTACTATGCTCTGTTCTTCAACTCTTGACCAATTGGTTCTAACAGATATCTATGGAATACTCCATTCAACAACCACAGCATATACAATCTTCTCATCTGCATATGGAACATACTCTAACACAAACCATATGCTTGACCATAAATCAAGCCCTAATAAATTCCAGAAAATTAAAATTATACCAAGCATATTTTCTGACCATAGCAGAAACATAGATATCCACACCAAGAGGAATGCTAAAAATCACACAAATACATGGAAACTAAAACACTTGGCCCATAATGATTATTGAATACACAATAAAATCAAGAGAGAAATAACAAAATTCTTTGAAACAAATAAAAATAAAGACAAAACATACTAAAGTCCTTGGAATACTATAAAATCAGTGCAAGAGGGAATTTTATCACACTATGTGCCCTTATCAAGTAGAGAGCATTCTCAAATAAATTACCTAATGTCTCACCTAAGGGAACTTAGAAAAACAAGAACAAATAAAACCCAAAGCTAGCAGAAACAATCCCCAAAATTACTACAGAATTAAATAAAATTGAGACTAAAAAAGCATACAAAAGATCAACAAATTGAAAAGTTGATTCTTTGACTGTATAAACAAGATTGACAGACCTTTAGCCAGATTAACAAGCCAAAAAAAAAAGAAAAGAAAAAGAGAGAAAATATAAATAAATAGAATCAGAAATGTAAAAGAAAATGTTACTACTGATCCCAAAGAATACAAAATATTCTCATAGATTATTATAAGTATTTGTGTGCATGTAAATGAAAAAAACTAGAGGAAATAGATAAATTCTCAGAAACATACAACCTCCCAAGACTGAACAGAAAGAAACTGAAAGCCTGAACTGAAAGTCTTAGACCAGATGGATACACAGCTGAATTCTCCCAGACTTATAAGAAAGACTGGATAGTAATCCTAATGAAATTATTTCAAGCAATCAAGGAGTATGGACTTCTCCCTAAGTAATTCTATAAAGCCAACAGTATCCTGATACCAAAATTCTGGGAGTGACACAACAAAGAAGAAAGCTATAGGCTGATAATTTGTTTTGAACATAGATACAACTTTTTTTTTCTTTTAGTTTGTTTTATTTTAAAGATGTAGGGTACAATTCAGGGTCAGGTTTGCAAATGTTCATTAAGCAGGTGTCCTTGCTAATGAAGTGTGCGCCCCCTTCCCCAGGCAGATTCCCACTACTGCCAATCCACTTTCCTGCCCCTCTCCTGACAGTTTCCCAGTACTGCTAATCATTCTCTTATAGTATTATGATAATTTTTCAAGGTCTGCTTATGAGTTTACCGCAGCATTGTTCACAGTAGCAAGAACATGGAACCAACCATGGTGCCCATCAAAAGAAGACTGGATTAAAAAAATATGGTACATATACATGATGGAATATTATGCAGCCATAAAGAAGAACAAAATTATGAACCTGGATGGACTTAAAATCTGTAATACTGAGTGTTCTTTCACAGAAACAAAGAACTGAGTATAACATGTTCTCACTCATAAGTGGATCTTGAACAATTACTGTAATACTGCAAAAATTCTTAATAAAATACTAGCAAACTGCATCCAACAAAACATCAGAAAGATCATTCAAGCTTGGTGGACTTTATATCTGGGATCCAAAACTGGTTCAATATTCACAAACTGATAAATATAATCCACTATATAAACAGAATTAAAAATAAAACACATGATCATCTCCTCAATTGATGTAGAAAAAAATAGGCAAAATCCAAACATCCCTCATTATAAAAAACCCTCACCTAGGCAACAAAAGAACATATCACAAAGTAATAAGAACCATCTATGACAATTCCACAGTCAACATCATACTGAATGGGCAGAAAATGGAATAATTCCTTTTAAGAATCATAATAAGACAAGAGGCTCACTCTCACCACTCCTATTTCACATAGTACTGGGAGTTCTAGCCAGAGCAATCAGGTAACAAAAATAAATAAATGTATCTATATAGAAAAAGAGAAAGTTAAATCATCCCTCTTTGTAGATTATATAATTCTATATGTAGAAAATACTAAAGATTCTACCAAAAGACTCCTTCAGCTTATTTTACTTCAGTAAAATCTCAGGATATAAAATCAATGTTAAAAAATCAGTAGCTTTTCCATATACCAGCAACGTTCAATCCAAAATTCAATTCAAAAACACAATCTCATTTGCAATAGCCAAAAAATAAAAAATAAAGAATAACGTGGAATACATCTAACAAAGGAGATCTCCATAATAAGAATTACAAAACACTACTGAAAGAAAACAAAGATTATGTGAACAATGGATAAACATTCCATGCTTTTGAGTTAAAAGAATAAATATTATTAAAATGCTCCAGGAACCTCTTCGGATCCCCTCCCACTGTGGGAGCTTTTCTGTTCTCTCAATAAATCCTGCTTTCTCACTTTCAAAAAAAAACAAAAGTTCATACTGCCAAATGCAATCTAAAGATTCGATTCAATCCCTATTAAACTAACTATCATTTTTCATAGATCTAGACAAAAAATCCTAAATATATATAAAAGCAAGCAAACAAACAACAAACAAACAAAGTCCAAATAGCCAAAGCAATCTTAGGTAAAAAAGAACAAAGTTGAAGGCATCACATTATCAGACTTCAAACTTTACTACAAGACTATTGTAACCAAAACAGCAAGGCACTGGTAGAAAAACAGTAATATGGACCAATGAAACAAGGTAGAGATCACAGAAATAAAGCTGTTGACTTATAACCAACTTATCTTTGACGAATCTAAAAAAATAAATACTGAGGAAAGGCCATCCTATTCAATAAATGGTGTGGAGAAAACTGACTATATGCAGAAGAATGAAACTGTAATATCTTTCTCTAACCATATACAAAAAATAAATTCATGATGGATTAAAGACTTAAATGTACGACCTCAAAAACTATAAAAATCCTAGTAGAAAGTCTAGGAAACACTCTTTTTGGCATTGTATGAGGCAATGAATTTATGAACAAGTATTCAAAAGCAAATGGAAGAAAAAAATATTGACAAGTGGTACCTAATCAAACTCAAGTTTCTGCATAGATAAAAGAAACTATCTACAGAATAAATAGACATTCTACAAAATGGGTGAAAACATTTGCAAACTATGCATTTGACAACAGCTTCATAGCCAGAATCAATAAAGAACTCAAACAAGTCAACAGAAGAATAAGCAATAATCTCATTAAAAACTGAGCAAAAGACATGAACAGACATGTCTCAAAAGAAGGCACACAAACAGCCAATAAACATATGAAAAATACTCAACATAACTAACCATGAGAGAAATACAAATCAAAACCACTAATTTTTAAAAGTCATAAAATAAGTAGCTGCATACTTGGATGGATTTAGAGTCTACAATACTCAGTGATCTATCACAGAAACAAAGAACTGAGGACCATATGTTCTTACTCATAAGTGAACCCTGATCATTAATCATAATGCTGTAAGAAAGGGATTGGCAGCTTTGGGACACTGCTGGTGCACATACATCAATAAACATACCTAATCTCAAACCAGGCAAAGTGGGGACCAAAGGGAAGCCCAAATGTTACCTGTGTAATGACCACTTATCTAACTAAACCTGAATTATACCCCACATCTTTAAAATAATTTTTTTTTTTAAGTCAAAAAACAACAGATGGTGAGGCTGTGGAGAAAAGAGAATGCTTCTATAGTTTTGGTGGGAATGTAAGCTAGTTCAGTCCTTGTAGAAAGGAGTTAGAAGACTTTTCAAAAACTAAAAATATATTTACCATTTACGCTAGCAACCCTGGGTATAGACACAAAGGAGCACAAATCTTTCTATCAAAAAGACACCTGCACTCATATGTTTATTGTAGCACTATTGACAATAGCAAAAATATGAAGTCAACCTAGATGTTCATCAACAGTGTACTGGAAAATTTGATACATATATACCTTGAAATACTACAAAGCCATCAGTAATGAAATTATGTCCTTTGTAGCAATGGATGCAGTTGCAAAACTGCCCATTGGTTACCACGCACATCATTTGGGTTATGGGCTTAATAGAAGCCCAAACTACACAATGTACCCATGTAACAAACCTGTACAAGTACCTTTTGAAACCAAAAATTAAAATATTAAAAAAAATATTATCCAAGGGATGAGGATTGAAACTCCAAAGCCTTAGCAGCACCTTTCTCTCAAAACTATCCTGTATACTCCTGCCACAGGAGATCCTAAAATGTTCAATTTTCCCATCAAGCATGTCGATCCCTTGTTCAAGAATGAGTGGTCACTTTCTTTTGCTTACTGCATTAAATTAATTTTTTTTGTCAAAAAATTACAGTATGTTCTTTGGAAAACATGTATGTATTTATGTATGTATGAATTATAAACCTGATAACACTATATTTCCACTTCATTTCTTCCAGTACTCTATGAAAAAGATAAATGTTTCCAGATAGAAATCTAAATCAACATCATAATATGAAGAGTACTGAACATAGTAAATATGTGGGTAAATTGAACATATATTTTTTTTCTGGGCAGATACATGACACACATATCTCTGCATTTTGTTATTGAAAGGCACCTCATAGGAAGAAGTAATCATAAGAAAATAATCACATTTTCTTATGATTATTCCTTTTTCTGGAATGATTTAGCTGTGCGATCTTACTATATTGCTGCAATAAATCTTTGCAGTCATTACATCTAAAAAAATAAATTTTTTAAATTTAAAAATATTTTCAAAGTTAATTGATTGAGGAAGGAGCAATCACAAGAAAATAATCACATGGATTCCTCCAGACTGCCTTTTTTTCTGGTATGATCTAGCTATGTATTCTTATTGTGTTGCTGCAATAAATCTTAGTGAGTACATTTAAAAAAAAAAAAAAGAAAATACATTAAAAAAAATTTTTTTTTTTTTTGAGTGGAGTCTCACTCTGTCGCCCAGACTGGAGTGCAGTGGCCGCTCCTGGCCACCGCAGCCTCGACCTGCTGGGCTCCGCGATCCTTCCGCCTCAGCCTTCTAGGTAGCCGGAATTACAGGTATGCGCTACCACACCCAGCTGATTTTTTGATTTATTGTAGAGGTGAGGTCTCGCTGCCCAGGTGGGTCTCGAACCCGCGGGCTCAGGCAATCCACTCACCTCAGCTTCCCAATGGCGCGGGATTACAGGCTGAGCCACTGGGTCCGCATCTTTTAAATTTAAATATATTTTTAAAGCTAATTGATTGTTTAATGCAAAAATAACATTGTCATGCTAGTCTTACTTCACTTTACATACACAGTGGCCTACATTCAGTTGCACAAACATGCCAAGAATATTGCACTTTTAAGTTTAACTGCACTGTTCTCTCTGCCTGGAAATACAGCATCCACACCCCATTCAAAAGTACTAATTCACATTGTTGTGACTCATGTTTTATTTCTAAACTTTCATATTGCCTCAATCTAGCTTTCATCTTCCTAAAATTTTTCCTAAATCTTCCCATTTAATCAGTTCCCACCTACCCAGTATTCTTCAACAGTTTTCTTGGTCCTCTTCACAATTTGTAAGTCTATATTTGATTTCACTCTTGCTAATTTTTTTTTGACTCCATGAAAGTAGAAACATGATTATATTGCTTATCATCAAATTGCCAGAATCTAATCAGTGTCTGTGACTTACTCATTGAATAGTTTTGAAGGAATGTATACAGAATGTTCTTAAGATAGTCTTACAAAAGTCCTGGAAAGTAACGTTTCAAACCTACTCTACTTAATACAAAAAGTATGTAAAATTATTTTGGCTATCTTTACTTTGTATTGTGTTCTAACTACAAAATAAGTATTATAAAATAGGCCAATGCATTTTTTTAACATGTTTTCACAACCTAGAAGAAAAGTTATCACAACATTAAAAAAAAAAAATTCTTGAACATCTTTGAAGTGACCCAGTCAACATCTCTCAGTATTTCAGCACTTAAAGTTGTTTTTTGGTCTGTTGCCAAAGAAAGCACCACAGGGATTTATACTGTCAACTTTTTAAAAGAGTATATACAGAACACTTTAAAAATAAGGTTTACCTTGGAGCAATGCAAATCATTGTTACTTGCAATAAAAGTCTATGTGTTGATATGTAATTACATTTACTTTTTAGGTCTGATAATGGGTAAGACTTGGTAATCAAATGACTAGTAAACATCCACAAGGGAATGTCAAAGAACATTAAAACTACATGATCACTAGTCAATGTGTTTTGTCAGTGAGAGGCTGCATATGAAAATATACATGCAACATGAAACCAGTAACATACAAAAAGCTGAATAAAATAATTACCAATAAATTTTAAAATCCTGAATTACTTTTCTATAAATAAATTGATTCTATAGTTATTATTAATATTATTATTATTATTATTATTTTTTGAGTTGGAGTCTCACTCTGTTGCCCAGACTGGAGTGCAGTGGACGCTCCCGGCCACCACAGCCTCCACCTGCTGGGCTCCAGTGATCCTTCCGCCTCAGCCTTCTGAGTATTATTTTTACTTATGCATGTTTTGAGTAAGTACAGACAATTTATATACACATATATATGTTACATTTATATTTCATAAATTAATTTTGAAATATAACCACAGATTATTATATATCTAATGGAATAATTTGAGCTCAACTATCATGCACACAAATTAACATATATTTGGAAATATTCTCAATGATGTCATGGGCTCATATGAAAATTATCAGAAAAATTTAATTTTTTTGTGTTTATCAAGTCCTTGATATTTCATTCTTTGTGCATGTATAGATGCAAGCCAAGTTTCTTCAAGTTATACTCTGCTATTTCAACTTAAGAACATTTTCTTTTATTATTTATATAATTCTGTGAAAAAAATTAATCTAGTAAAATGAACCTTAATCTAATTTAATGTGCAAGTTGGTACTCTAAAAATAAATTCTCATGGAAAATAGATTTTGAATTTATTAAGCAATCACCTAAATTCTTGTTAAGACTGAAATCTTGACATGTGGAAAGAGTTAAGATTAAATGCAAAGTTCCACAGAGAAGACAAATTCAGAACTAAAATAAATTTTGTCTTTCGGTAAGATAGGATATTGCTTATACATTTTGAAACTCTATTGAACATTTACCAATTATAGTAAAATAATGCATGTAAAAATGTATACCATCATTAACGTAGGCTTACTTTCCTATAACTTCTATAGAAATTGCAGAAGTATGGCTATTTGCATGGAAAAAAAATAGAGGATAGCATTTTTCTACAATAAATAAAAAAGTTGTTAACATAGCAGACAAAAAACAAATTATGGTTACTGAATATCAAATTATCAGTGGTCCTGAAGAGTTCTTATAATTTTTTGATACATAGAGATATTGAAGTTGCAGGGAGTTAGAAGGTGAAAAACACGACCTTAGCTACCTTTTTTTAATGCACTCTAAAAGTTATAAGGCTATTTAAGTAATTTTTTTCTAATGTCATACATTCCTTTAGTTAATACATTTTTGAAACACAGTTTCTGACTATCAAAGACCTTGACTGAGTTAATCAGCAGAAATCTCCATTTCAGATCACAAGAAATTAAATTCTTAAAATATTTCTTTTACACTACTGAAGTAAATTTTAATCTACTTGTTCTAGTTTCTCTAAATTCTGTGATTTGTTATTCAGCAATGCAGATAGAAAGATCAATATTGAACTCAGCTCAATATACATTATTAGAAAGATTTCATATGATTTTAACATGATATTTGTAATGAAAATACTGTTTAATGTATATTTGTGAAAATGGTTTTATGTTCTTTTATATTTGGGAAAATTATTTCATGATTCCATTATTGACATATGTACATTTGCTGTTAATTGATAATTAGGTAACTTTTTTCCTTTTAAATATTTTATTGGTTTTTGAAAATTTCTTTTTTGTTAACTCAAAATTGTTTCAAAATTTTACTGAAGGCAAATATATGCCTAATTTAATTAAAAAATAAAACATATAAACAAAAATTGGGGCAAGAATCTAAACATATACAATGTCTTAATGTTTGCTTCAACATTCAATGTGCTGATCACTCTAGGAAGTGTCTAGGTTTCATATTTGACTTAATTGTGAAAATTGGACATTAATGGAGTTAAAGAAAACTATATGCTGTTTAGTGATATAGTTCAGTATTCAAATTATTTCTTTTTTCTTTTTTTATCTCTAAGACTTGAAACAATTTCTGAATTTTCCAAATTATTTTTCTTCTATTAAACTAGTTTAATAATGTAACACTCAATGGGAATTTATGAGGACTCAGGATATATTTTATATCTCTAATTGGTGCTTAAATAAGATAACTAGTATTATTGATGCAAATTCATTATCCTCATTATCGTTCTAAGAGGTCTGAAAGAAAACTAAGTGTGTGTATATATATATACACACACATATATGTAAATATGTATATATATATACACACAATGTATTTATAATGTGTATATATACACACATACGCATTATAAATATTACTACAGATGTCTGTCTTTTTGTTCTACTTAGGCCTTCAACTGATTGAATGAAGTCCACTCACATTATAGAGGACAATTTGCTTTGTTTAAAATGTTAATCTCATTAAAAATACTCTAGCAGAAACACTTGGCATAATATTTGACTAAATATCTGGGCACTCCATGGCCCAGTTAATTTGACACATTAAAACTATCACAGAGAATATGGACTTGAGATTTAAAAAGATAAAGAAAAAAACATAAGTGTTTGAAAAAGCATTAGTGGAGTCGGGCTCGGTGGCTCAGCCTGTAATCCCACGCCTTTGGGAGGCTGAGGTGAGTGGACTGCCTGAGTCCGTGGGTTCGAGACCCACCTGGGCAGCGAGACCTCATCTCTACAATAAATCAAAATATTAGCCATGCGTGGAAGCGCACGCCTGTAATTCCAGCTACTCGGAAGGCTGAGGCGGAAGGATCGCCGGAGCCCAACGGGTTGAGGCTGCAGTGGCCGGGAGTGGCCACTGCACTCCAGTCTGGGTGACAGAGTGAGACTCCAACTCAAAAAAAAGAAAAAGCATTAGTGGAAGGTAATGTTAGAAAGAATTATCGTACTCCCCCAACATAAGGTTATATCAAAAATAATAGTGACATTGAATCATTCCTAACTGTAAAGGTATACATTGAAATACATTGTCCTACTCTTATAAGACTTCATGTTATAATTATGTTTTGATTTGCTTTAGAGGAAAAAAAATTTACTTCGAAGAACCACAATGTAAGGAACATTTTTCACTGGAAACCATTTTTTAAAGTAGTACCCTACATACATTGCTTTTACATTATCATTTTTGAGTTCTTATTAATTTTTTGATTTATTGACTATTTTGGACTCTAAAATTTTCCAGTTTAAAATATTAAATACTAGTTAATATTTTCAATAGCTTAATCAGAGACTTTTGTGTAATCTTCAAAAATGAGGAAATGGATGATAACTACCTTTCTCATAGCCACTTAACTTTAGAGTTTACCTAACTCTAAATTAGACAAATGTATTACAAAACTTTGGGGAAAAAAGTGTATCCTGACTTAATTCTATTTTGTATGTGACTTAGAAGAATAAAGATCAAAGAATAAATAACAAAAAAAGTTATTTGATAATTTTCCCAGGAATAGCTATTTAATTAGAGATTAATGTTAATGGGAAAGAAACCAAGATCAGCAATTAGCACAGTTATCCAGGGACTATTTTACAATCAACTAGCAAAGATTTTTCATGCCAAAACTTTAAATATCTCTCAACAAGCTTTAGATTCATAGTGTCTTCAAAATGAAAAAGAAAGAATAATACATGCAAGAATATAGAATATAGCCGGGGTCGGTGGCTCAGCCTGTAATCCCGTGCTTTGGGAGGCTGAGGTGAATGGATTGCCTGAGC
>NW_007231059.1:351828-375470 GCF_000164805.1 Carlito syrichta | reverse complement strand
TATATATATATATATATATATATATATAATAATATTTTCCTGAAGTTGAAAGGCGAAGATACCATCAGTAGATCCACAAGTGAGCAATACATGTAACATAGTGGAAAGACTGAAATCACCACTTTATGGAAATTGAGTGTGGTTCAAACAAGATAGGTGTAAAGTCTGTATAGTTGTGGATAGATTTACAGTTGGTAACTAGTCAATGTTAACAGAATTAACAACTAGATAGACACAAATGGAAATCTAACTAGCACAGTGTCAAAGTTTCATTACATCTGTATTGAAAAATTTTAAGTTTGTGATGGTCAGATGCCGGTAGGATTTACACAGCAAAGGGTAGAATCATAAACAAGAGCTGAGAAACCAATACTGTACTTGTGTCTGGATAAGGCTAAAATGTCATCAATTAGCTAAGCTTAGAAAGAGAAAAAGAAATAAAGTAGGAACTGGGGTTTGAATATGAGATCCACGTTAGACTCTCTCATGTTTAGTGATTTTTGTTTGTTTTATCATTTGTTTATTTGCTTGTTTAGTTTTTTATTTGTTTGTTTTTAATTTTACAAAATTACAACACCCTGCAACTTTATGTATTAAACATATTCTATCATATTCTGTTCATAAACATTCATTTAAATCTTTATTGACAGTGTTAATTGTTTAAGAGTGCTCAATGAGTAACTCCATAGAAACTCATTTAGTTTTCCATCTCTGAAATTGGGTGACATAAATGACAATATGGGTTCTATTTTCTACAAAATACCATACAAAATGCATGCCTTCACAAGCGCATGAAGTTTCCTGACTATTGAAAGAAAAAATAATAAAATACATACCAACTGTTGAATTGGTCAGAAACAAGGGTCACATGTCTTAGTATTTAAGCATTATGTTTTGGGAAATTATCAATGACGGCTTCTCTTTTTTTAAATTTTTATTTTGAAATTGTGGGGTGCAATTCAGGATTAGGTATACAAATGTTCATTGTGCAGGTATCCTTATTGACGAGATGTGCCTTCTTCTTCCCCAGGTGGATATCGACAGAGCGCTGATTAGCCAGGATTGTGTAAACATGTATTTTTTTTTAAATCATAGAGATCATTATTTATTTATTTACATAGTTATTTAAACCTGAATATTATTCTAAGAGTCTAACATATGCATACATACATATATCTGCATACATTTTATGTTCTATTTCCTAGGGCACTATCCAATGATATCAACTCTTAGAACCACAACCAAATACATAAGAGTAACAAAAAGTTTCCATGTGTTTGCATAAACCACATTGTACTTAATGTATAGAGAAGTGTTTTGCAAAAAGGAGACAAGAGATTTAAGTACTAGTTGGAATATTTTAAATTCCCCTACCCCACCAGAGATTGGGATCATCTAGGTGGGGTGTTTATTTGAATAAAGGAAAGACAGGGAGCAGGAAAAGAGACTAGTTTTAAAAAGTAAATAATTACTAAAAAAAAATAACTCACCAAGATAGCATTAACAAATGTAAGGACTGTTGCTATTTTTTGTGCTGTTCAGACATGAAAATTTGGAATTACTAAAAATTTTATCTTGGTAAGTAATCTGGATATTTTAAAAGTAACTTTGATAGTACAAAGTCAGCTACCAGTTGCTAAAATATTCAGAGGATCATATAATATATGTAGCTTCTGTTTTGAGAGAAAATTTAAAATTCAATGAGAAAGTAAAAAAGTTGAAAATAGTAATAAAATGACATTTGTCGTTTTCTTCTGATTTTCAAGCTTTTCACATATACATGTAGCATATTTTGATAGATTAACAAAACATCTACGTATCTATTAAAAGAAACAAAAATTTTTGAGATTTTCTCAAAAGTAATACAGCCAAGAATTGAGAAATGGTTTCTCAATATTCTTCCCTACAATTTAGAAAATAAATATACTTTTAAAATAAATACATTTGTGCAAACTTAAGGTTGATATACTTTATATGTTTTGATAATATTTTAATTCTCATACCTTAAAACTAAAATGTATATTATAATTTAATGAAAAGATAATATAATAATTACAAATATTATATGAATATTTTTATTTTTAAATAAGAAGCAAAATCAGGTCCTCAAATTTGAAAGTGAATGAAATTTAATTGTATTTAGAGTGAGTAAAACTGAAACTGTAAAATATAACCTGTATATTTTTTCAAAATTAAAATATGTTTTAAATTTATTTTAAAACTATTGTATCCTTATGAATTTTCATGAGAATAATGAAGATAATGTTTTGTTTATTTGATAGTTAGGCATATATATCATTATTTTTCTTAAGGTAATTTATGAAATTCATATTTTAATATGGACAAAATGAAAGCAACATATGCTTGAATAATTCCTGGTAAAAATTTATGTAATTTTTTCCATCAGGACAAGTGGAAGAAAAAGGAAATTTAATGCAAAATGAACTTTGATTTAAGAAATCAAAATACTTTTCAACTCCACTGAAAGGGATGCACCAAAGTCCACGATTGAAACCAATCATCAAGCACAGAGCAAATACAGAGTAGTAAGAGCTTGCATATGGACATTTGAGACTAGAATCTGCTACTAACTATTGCAAAATCTGGAGGCAGAAAAGCTGTGTACCAATTCCAACCTTTCTACTGTTAATAGAGTGATTTGAAGCAAGTTACATAACTGTTTTGTGCCTCAGTTTCTCATTTGTAAGATGAAAATAATACTACTTTGTAAGGTCACTTTATTTTATTTTTTTAATTTTTATTTTTTTTTTGAGTTGGAGTCTCACTCTGTCGCCCAGACTGGAGTGCAGTGGCCGCTCCCGGCCACCGCAGCCTCGACCTGCTCCGGCGATCCTTCCGCCTCAGCCTTCCCAGTAGCCCGGCTGATTTTTTGATTTATTGTAGAGATGAGGTCTCACTGCCCAGGCGGGTCTCGAACCCGCGGGGTCAGGCAATCCACTCACCTCAGTCTCCCAAAGGCGCGGGATTACAGGCTGAGCCACCGAGCCCGGCTTAAGGTCACTTTAAAGACTAAATTATTTATATGCTTGAAACAAGCTCACACAGTTTTTAGCAGGTAGTAAATTTTCCATGAATATTAGTAATCGTTTTATGGTTCTTCTTCTTCATCTTCAGTACTACCATGCTCTCCTAGTACCCAGAAAATACCCATCATCACAAAATAAAATTTTTGTAGTAGTATTTAAAATATTTCTACTGCTAAAAACGAAACAAAACCTTAAATATATATAAGGCAGAGCTAGTTCCACTGATGACTTCATAGATCTGAAATTGCTTTTGAAAGACACAACCATGTGAGCCTTGACCTATGAATCAAAGTATAAAGTCAGTCTGTTTATTCAGAGTTTTGTCTGAATGACAGGAAATGATCAATCAGATAGACAAGTGATTAAAGCTGAGTTTCTCTCTGCATATTTACCTAGAGGAAAAATCAATGAGCATTTCCAGTTAATAATAAAAACTGATAAATGAATAAATAATCACGGATATTTTTTAAAGGGGCTGTCTCAGTCTTAAGGTAGTTGTGAGGCAATTGTTGACAGACTGATTCTTTCACTTGATATTTCTGAAGCATATCTTTAATTCTCAACTTATGATATGGGCTGCTTTATTTACTTTTGAATAACCGAGTAACTGCTTTTTTGTCCCAGTGTTATTAGAGTAAAAAAGGTTTTAAAGAAGGGCAAGGAGACCAGAGCTTATTGAACTTATTAGAACAAAATAGTCCAAAATGTTACTATTGAAAAAGCCTAATTATGATGCCAATCATTTGAAGAAATCAACTCTACTTTCAACACCCCCCATGAATGGTTGATTTGTAACATAAACCCAATGACATTTTTACTGTAATCAAAAACAAATATGATTCCCTGTGGATAAAAACATAAGGTACATTATGAATCAGTGGAGGAAGTAATAGTAAAGTATGTGGCAATAGTCATACAGGGTTATTTTTCTCTTATCCAGATTCATTCATTTATAAATTGACCTGTTAATATCAGTGTTATGCATTAACCTAATGAATAGTAACCCATATTGTATAGTCAAAAAGATTTTTTACATATTGCACATGAAGACAGTAACATAAAATCAGGTAGATAAACCGGGCTCGGTGGCTCAGCCTGTAATCCCGCGCCTTTGGGAGGCTGAGGTGAGTGGATTGCCTGAGCCCGTGGGTTCGAAACCCGCCTGGGCAACGAGACCTCATCTCTACAATAAATCAAAAAATCAGCTGGGCGTGGTAGTGCATGCCTGTAATTCCAGCTCCTTGGAAGGCTGAGGCGGAAGGATCGCTGGAGCCCAGCAGGTCGAGGCTGCGGTGACCGGGAGCGGCCACTGCACTCCAGTCTGGGCGACAGAGTGAGACTCCAACTCAAAAAAAAAATCAGGTAGATAACTACAATTTAAAATCTAAGAGAATGCTTTGAGACCTTGATTTCATTAAAAATTCGAACTTGAAATATATTAATTATGAAAATACTTCTAAAAACTCTAACATTATATCAACTTCGGTATCAATTTTGTGTAACATGAAGTCATGTCTGATTTTTTCTGGTCCAAATTATTAAAAAGTTCTATTGATATTATCTCTAAGCCAGATGATTCTAAAATACTTAAGGAGTATAGAATTCAAGGATCTCATTGTGGCAGAATTTAGTGGGTACCAAGAATGTAGCAGAAATAATTAGGCATGTTCCACTTCAGAAAACTCACTCCCTTGTGGCTTATGGCAAGAAATGATATTGGAAACTAATTGGGGTTGAAATAAAGTCTTTAGTGTCTGCAAATTTCTTACTGCCTTCTTAGTCATGGATGTGATTAATGCTGAAGTCATATATGACTTGCAATTAGAAATTATGATAAAATTGTATTCAATGTAGCTGTTTTTCCAGAGAAAGTAAATATTAAAGTTTTTAAAAAGATTTCTAAAAGAAAAGTAATAATTTTTTAAAAGGGGACCACAAAAAAATTGAGTTTGGCATTTTAAAGCTTAATTGAATCGTCAACCATTTAAGAAGGGGTATCTGGGAATTTGGAAGTTTGTTTTTTGTAGTACTTTTGTGAGGTGAAAAACAAAAATTTAAGATTGGGAGTTTAGGACTGTAGAGGTTAGTTTTAGCTGTGAAAGTAAATATCACATAAGTCATAAAAGAAGAGGACAGAGAATGAATATATCAGGAGGTTTCCATAATATACAGAAAGAACGGAGTTGGGCTACAGATGATGCTGATTTGGTGACAAAAAGAGGTAATAGGAAAACTTGTATAGAAAGAAACCAATGAGAAAAAGAGAAGAGAGAATTTTAAGACCTAAAAATCAAAGTTTAGAAAAGTTGTGGGAACCAAATATACAGCATAAATTATACAGAATAACATACAGTATATAACATATATACTAGAAATCTATATCCTATATTCAATATATTCAATATATCTTATGTACGTGTATATTTTAACTTGCTTTAAATGTATTAAGTTCTCTGAAAAAATATTTTACCTGTCCTATGCCTCTATTTAATAAAAAGTAAATATGTATTATAATTCAAAACTATATAATTTAACAATGTCTTTATTTATACAGTAATTTTTATGTAAATACGTGTCTTTTTATGAGGATCTAAACTTAAGTCTACTTACTACATCTTCTCCACAATATTTGAAGTTGATTAATTTCAATGGCAGTTTAGAAACAAGTTTACTCAATTAATTTTCTTGTATCCAATGCTTATTAATGCTTACTTTGTTAAAAAATTAGTTTTATAATCCACAAACAAGACTCACAATTGCAGATTTATATTTGTTTCATTTTACTTAACAAGGTGTTATACCTATTTGTTTTATGTAATAGTTTTTGATTACCAGTGTTTTCGCAACTTAAACAGGCATATACATTACATGGTCTATTTTTCTTCCTGGATGAAAGGATTATAAGTTACAATGATAAAACATGGCTTAATTTTTAACTAGTTAGGATCATTTTACTCCTTTTCTCTTATAATCAAACGATCAATATTTGTATTTAACTATTTGAAACTGATTTTGTACCCGTCTAAATTTGTATTTTTTCATTAAAAATTATTTATTTCAAAAAATATATTATCTAGCTAACCGGCTTTACTCTCCTTCAATTTTCTCACTTAGAACAACTTTATCTCCAACTATTAAATTCTGTCTACTATTTATGAATTTAAAATGTTCATCAGTGCTGAATTTTCATTTTATCTAATCCCTTAAATCCAGCACCTGGACCTCAGCCATGCCATCATTAAACAACCAGACCCCAACTTTGCACTCTGTTTGTAATAACATTGTCTCTATCTTATTACCAAATGCCTGATCACTTGACTTGAAATTCTGATCATGACCTAGTTCCTTCAGCAGGGGATCTTTTTTCTTGTCTTCAGATCTATTATGTCCTAGGATTCTACACCTGCCTGCTGCCTGGGCCTCATGTATTGTTGATCTTTGTTACTTCACTGTGTTGCGCACTGTTTTTATCTTCTCTTTGCATGATACATAAAATAGAGGAAATAGCAGAGCCTCCCTTGTTGCAAAGAATATTACCAAATTATTTAGAAATATAGCCCTATCTTGTAAGAGCTTACATAATGATAGCAATTATTATCATAAATAATGTGCATTTGTTTGCTATCCCACATAGACTATCCACAATATCGTTAACATCATTTTACAGCTGTAGCCAAAGAAACAGGCATAGAGGTACTTAGGATCTAATGAAATGAATTTAAATTATTTTTATTAAAAAATACATTTACAGTTAACATTAGCATTTATGACTAGAGAAAAATGTTTTTAAATGATGAGGCACTCTGTCTGACTTAAAAATGATTCGTTGTAGAGCAAGTATGTGTAAGAATATAAATGCAGATGTAATTCTAAGAAAAGTAGGTTTGTAAGGGTATTTCTTAAACCAGGAGATAGAAACTACAATGATGAAAGTTTATCTATGTGAAATGAATGGACTTGCTATCCAAGCTCTTCTCAGTGCCTCTATCAAGTCTCAGTGTATATATATTTGTGGCTTAGACAGAATCACTGTGAAAATGTGTAACCTAATTTCTTGAGTCATTGTTCTTAGTTTTTAATGTTTACAACACCAAAGCATGATTTTAACTTTTGTCCTGCCATGACAAAAAGCTCAATTGGTCTGAAACAAAATTCTCAATTTGCCTGAGATAATAAACTAATTTTTCTTAGTGATTAAGAATCTTCTAAACACAAAAATTAGAAAGCAAGTAAAATGCACCCTTTATTACCTGTAAGTTTAGAATAATGTGTGACTGTTTGTTAATGAACATAGACTTAATGTTTAAGGAAGACTTATCATATTGACTAATTAGATAGATTAACAAACAAACCTAATTTTAAAAGTCATTGAGTTTACAGTATTGGTAATGATGAAATAACTTGTATTGAAGCAATCCTTTTGCATATAGCATCTATAAATTTTAGATCTAAAAAGTCAACAAAACTTATGTCACTGAAGAAAATATAAAAGCAGGAAAGAAACCAGCGGGGACTCGATTCTTAAAAAGAAAAGAAAAGAAAACTAAATTGTGTAGACTTGAAATTAAATCGGTTTTTATTTGAGTGGGCATTTTCCAATCTACTTAATGTAAGATGGCTGTAACTCAAGTAGAGAGACTTTTATAGTTTTACGAGCTTAGGGAATCAAAAAATGGAATGTGAGACTAAAAAGGTATCTAAATGTGAACAGGGAAATCTGGAAAGTAGAAATCGATAGAAAAGTGAGCGGATTATAAAACTGTATAAAATCTCTACCCTTAAACAGTACATGCACTGGGAAGGCTCCAATGTTCCCAACCAGAAGGAATAGTTGGAAGTCTCAATGAACGGCACCCTTTCAGGTGATAGCCTCTACAGAAGTAATTGATTTCAGAGTCTGAGTAGGGCCAAATTACTTGCCTGCTAAAACAAGGACAAAAATATCAAAATTCTTCAGAAGAAGACAGTGTAATCTAGAATCCTTAAAATAAATCACCTGCAATATACATATACAATAAAATACTATTAGATATGTGAAGAATAAAAAAAGAACTATTTTTTAAAAAGTAACAAAGAGAAATGAACTTAACAATGACCAAGATGATACAATTAGTAGACAATAGCTTTCAAGTAAAATTTATAAGTAAAAGTTCATCTTTAAATTATGGTCTTTATGAAAGAAATAATACAGAATCTCAAGAAAGATATGCATACTATACTTAAAGCACTGTAATTTCTAGAACTAAATGAAAAATTTTCTAGTTCTGCTTAAAGAAAGATTGAAAACAGGAGTTAAGAGTCAGTCAACTTAAATATAATAAATTAAAAAATCTAATATGAAGAATGGAAATAAAACAGATTAAAATTTAAAAATTGGCATTGATATGCAGTGAAAGAATATCAAATGATGTAATATATGTGGAATTAGGATCTAAGAAATAGAAGAGGTAAGGTGGCATAAAAAACTTTTATTAAAAAATTGGACAAAACTTGCCACACTTTTGGAGAAATATAAACGTGAATCTCCAAAGAACCCCAAGCAAGATATTTGTAAAGTATCAAACCAAAATACCTAACAATCATCCTGCTAAAGTCAAATATAAGGAGAAAATTTTAAAGCATTCAGAAAAATGTGACAAGGGAACAATGATATAAATTATGCTTATCTGAAGCAATGAAAAGCGTAAGACAAAGAAACAGCATCTCTAACATATTAAAAAAGAAAAATAAAGAACTTGTCATTCCAGAACTGTATATTCAGAGAAATTACCCTTCAGATGTGAAGGCAAAAAATAAAATTTTGGATAAATATACACTGAAAGAATCAGTCACTAGCAGACCTAGGCTCTATACTGTTTTAAAAAAATTTGTTTCAAACTAAATGAAAATGACAAAAGGTAATGTAATGTAAAATTACAAATGTACTGGGAAGAATATAGCGCACTTTAATTGACAAATATGCTATA
This sequence comes from Carlito syrichta, assembly GCF_000164805.1. Lineage (NCBI taxonomy): Eukaryota > Metazoa > Chordata > Mammalia > Primates > Tarsiidae > Carlito > Carlito syrichta. The sequence continues at coordinate 366,457 of NW_007231059.1, read as the reverse complement.
GTTGTCAATTTTTTATCTATTGAAAAGTTATAATAGTTAATATTAACTCTCAAGAGAATACTTGCAATATTAAAGATTAAGGGAATAGGATTGAAAAAGTGTCACTCTACAGCAATGACTCAACAGTAATGCATAAAGTTTTATAGCTAAAAAACTAATATAAGAAAATGAAATTTTAAAAGCATATTTGATTTACAAAACAAGATAAGGAAATAAAGGATGAGTAGGCGAACATAAAACAGATGAAGAGAGGACAAAATGGTAGACATAACACTAGTCATTGCAAATAGTATGTTAAGCTATTTGTTTATTTATTTATAGTCAGAGTCTCCCTTTGTTGCCCAGGCTAGAATACATGGCACAATCACAGTTCACTGCAGCCTCGATCTCCTGGGCTCAAATGATCCACCTTCCAAGTAAGGAGCTGGGACTATAGGTGTGCACCATTGTGACCAACTAATTTTTGGATGGTTTGCAAAGACAAGGTCTTACTATGTTGCCTAGGCTGATCTTGAACTCCTGGACTCAAGCAATCCTTCCTCCTTGATCTCAAAGAGTGGGATTGCAGGCATAAACCACTGAGCCCAAGCAAATGTAAATTAAATAAAGGCAAGTAGTACTTTATATGTAAATACAGTAAAAATACCAGCTAAAAAGGGCAGATTGCTTAATAAAAAAAATCAAAACTTAATTATATACTACTTAGAAGAGGTTGATTATAAACATTAAGAATAGGTAGGATGAAAGTAAAAGAACACGATTAAGCATAAAAAGGAGTTAAGAAAAAGATGAGATGACTAAAATCATGTCTATATAAGTGCATTTCAAGAAAGGATGTATGTACAAAGATAAATTTAATAATAATAAACATTTATAGTTTATAATGAAGATAATAGTAATATGTATGTACTTAACTGAGGTTAAGTTTATAAAGCCACAACTAATAGAATTGATAGAACAGGAAAATGTCAAGATCAAAAAATGCTTCAAAATTCTAGACTAAAATTCATTAAAGATGTATGATAAATAAATGCAATCCATAATCCTAAACTAGACTTTGTCTCAGAACATATAGAAGTCATTATTGAAATGATCAATGGCATTTGAATTTGAACTGTGAACTAGGTTGTAATATTGTTTCAATGTTAAATTTTCTGATTTTGGTCATTCTGTGATGGTTATGTCAGAGAATACCCTTTTTATGGAATATACATTGAAGTGTTTACGTGTACAGGACCACGATATCTCCAACTTAGTCTAAAATAGTTCCAAATAAATTATTTATACAGAGAATATAAACAGATTGTGTAAAAAATATGCGTAGCTGGTGAGTCTGGATAAAGGGTATACAGGAATCTCCTGACATATGCTGAAAATTTTTCTGTACTTTGGAAATTATATTTAAATAAAACAAAAAAATTGTATTTAAAAGATTGCATTCATTTTGGGGATTAAGAATAGTTAGTTTGACAGACTGCAAACAATATAGTCTCATTGAACTAAACTTTTGCTTTTAATAATTTTTATTTATTGAATATTTAAGAATCTTTGAAGTATTTGGGATAATGTTTCTTATGATTTGTAACTTTGTTTATTCAGGCATTTTAGTGCTTAAAAATAAAGCTGAATATTTTAAATATAAAGAAATTCACATATTTTTCAAGTACAGCTACTGAAATACTTAGTTGACTTGTCCTAACTATAATTGAAGCCTCCCAAGAAAGTGACATGTTTTAGGACTTGAAATTTATGAGACTGATAAATAAAATAACAAAATATGTGGGTTTCACTTAAGTACCTTAACATAACTCATTTTTCTAATTTGTTAACAGAACCTGACTTTTGAAAAGAGAATCTGACATCTACGAATTTATCAAAAAAAAAGAGAAGTCCACATTATTCACCTTACTATCTGAACCCTGTTCTTTGTATTGTATCTCATCTGCCAGTGTGTTATTACTCCAATGATTTACAATGTATTCACTGTTTACCTGCATACCTAAGCCCTTTTTTGCCAGTAGCACTATCTCCATTAGGGCTAGCTAAATTTCTATTGTTTCAATGTTAAAATTGAGTGTTTATAATGTAATGCCTTAATGAAGCAGAGGATAGAATGAATCATTTAGAGTAGATAATTCAATGTATACTACCAAGAGTTGAAGCAGTGAGTACAAATAGTTTGAACTACTGCTGCTTTCATTTTGAAAAAGCTGAGTTAATTCTGCAATTCACATCCCTCTAGGGAGGTGAATCTGGCCTGTAACTGAAATAAGTTACCTTAATTTTGACACAATTTTTATTTGATCATATTTGACAGCACTTAACAATTAATGACACCATATTTTGACCTTGAATTCTTGAGGCATTTTTATAAAGTGACACTTGCATTGGTTTTCATTGAAAGAAAAGATTTGTCTTGATTGCTGATTTGCCTTTTCTGTCATTTGATGTTTTCGAGTCTTGACATATCTGTAAAGTCAAGTTAAAATTAAGGTGCTGATGTGGAGAAGTACACAAGTATATGGGCTTGTTTTTCAGCTTCTGTTCTATATTTGACACACAATGAAAAAGAGACTAAAGTTTTAGATGATAAATTCATACCCTCCAGAAGTGTTAATTCCAGAAAAACGTAAAACAGAAAAGTAGTTAACTTTCTACTGGTTTAGTATTTTCTAACAAATGCTTCTCAGGGAAAGTTTCTCAGAATAATTATCTCAAATTGTCTCAGGATAACTTTCTGAAAAACTGCCTGAAAAGGAAAATTGTTTACTTAAATGAACTAAATAAAAGTTTTGTTTGCTTTTAAATAAACTTTATTTTTGTAATAGCTTTTTAATTACAGAAAAATTGAGATGTTAATACAGAATTTCCAGACCTCCCTAACTCACCTATTTTTAACGTTTTACATTACATTACATATTTTATCTTCACTCCTATAGGGTACCATCCTGAATACCACATTACTTCATTACTTTTAGGAGTGTTGCCTCCTTAGATTCTTCATGGTTGTGACAATTTTTCCCACAATTTTTTCCTTGGTTTTGACTTTCCTTGTTTTTGACCTGGACTTCTCCACACTGTAAGGATAAAAGTGATGACTTCTAAGTTCTTCAAATATCAGAGATGAAATGGGAAGTCTAAAAGATAATCTTAGCTTTTCACTAGTTAATATCATCAATGTCACTTCACTGTATATTCTTGAAAATACACCACATTGCCTGAACAATAATCTATAAATTAAATATTTGATGATGAGGACCTGAAATTTCTCAAGGAATATCAAAACACTTAACAGCAGGTGAAATTGTTTTTAATTTTTTTTAAATTTGTTTTTAACATGAGATTAAGGCAACTGTGATGCTTGCCATATGTTTGTGTAGGAGCACGTTCATGCATCTGTTGTTTCACTGACTGATTAGGAATATGTTGTGAGAAATGTGAACTTGAAACGTATGTGATTGCTGGCATCTACCACAACCTTAGTCCTAAAGAGATGATAATTAACCACCAACAATAAAAAGTCAGTTTGTGGGAAAAAAAATATTTCTGAAGTGGAGAATAAATTCTAATAAATTAAGTATTCTTTTAAAAAATGAATTAAATCTATGGATAAAAGATATTATAAAAATAAAAAAAAATTTTCTGTTTCAAAATGAGCGAAAAATAAAAAATACAAATTGAGGAATAGGCTAAAAATATTTTACATTAAATAATTCCTAGCAAGTCAAACTTCTAGAAGTCAGGAGTCTTTTTTATTGTGGAGTACAACTCATTGAATTTCTAGAACAATGAGAAACAATTTATATCAGAATCATATTTATATATTGATTTACTATGTTGAACTTCATGGATGAATACCATAGTTTTATTTGTTTCATGTTCTACAGTGTTTGGAGATCACTTGTTACTTTGCTATTTAAATAAAATGATTCAAGTTCTTAACCCACGTGACTATAGGAAATCCAGATCCATTTTGAGTATTTCTGATTCCCTAGCAGGAAGGGCTTTCATTTCCTTTGTTGCTATCTGTAGTCCATTCTTCTGAGTGCTAGCTCCAAGCTTCCTCTTGACCATCTTCCTCTTCCTGACTTCCTGTATACTGTTCTTTCCCTACAATATTCACACTTCATCCAAGCATGGAAGCACCCTCTTCTCCTTCATTGTCATTAACCACTGCTTAACACAAGACTGTTGTATGTAATACAGTTTTATTCATGTTTTTAGCTGAGAAGTATTTATGGATATATTCTCATATGTGTGCAATGTGATATACAAAATGGCATCACTCTGGTTCAGATCTCGAAAATGGAGTCAAAAAACCATTCTAAGAAGGACTGCCTTTATGACCTGCAACATTGCCAAAAACAAAAAACATCAGGAACTTGCCTTGAACCTTTGAACAGCATCAAATTGCCAAGTCTTCAACATCCAGCTGAATTTCACCAGTGTTACAACTCCAAAACAGCAGTAACCAGTGAAGTAAGGACTCAAGTACTAGCCAGTCACCTCTAGCAATGGCAGTTCCTTCAGAACAACTTGTGTAATTATCTTTAGCTTCCTTTTAAAAATCCCAACCCTTTTCCTCTCTTCAGAACATAATTTGGCCTTTAGCCAAATTTGTCTCCCCAATTATAGCTCCTAAGACCCCAATAAGCACGTTGTCTGAAAAGAACTTCTAGAAGAGTGAGAAACAATGAATATAAAAATCATATTGATATTTTTAATGAAATTATTTGTCACCAAATATTTCTTTAACATCTACTGCATACTAAGTACTGTTAGAGAATAAACTATAAAATGAAATAAATATTTCTCTGAAGGCATATTGTTTGTATATCAAAGAATGAGTATATCTAGGTATGATATTATACATCATTGAGTCTGATATCCACATTTAGAAACCAGGAAACTGAACACCAGAGAATTACGGGATCTATCTAAATTCTTACAAAATAATTGAATGTCAAGATTGCCAAATTGTGGAAGGAAAAAAAAATGTATATTTTTAAAGTGGCAGGAGGAGGTGGGGCAAGATGGCGACAAGTCACACTGTGAACATCTCTGCAAAAGGTGGCTGCTGAAACCGGTTTGATGCAGCACCGCCGCCTCCGCAAAGTGTGGCTGCTGCACTTATTGAGCCACTGCCACTGTCCTGGGCCCCCAACCATGTGAATTCCCGGCTCCCTCCCCAACCCCAACCCACCCTACAGTGGCTGGATCAGAGATCAGCTGGAGCCCAGAGTCAGATCGGTGGAGAGAGAGGATCAGAAGAGCCAGGGAAGAGGCCCATGCCCAGTAAAGAGGTACCCACCACAGCCATTTTCTCTGTCCCAGGACCAGGCAGAGACCTACATCAACCCACCCAGCTCTACACAGCTCTGTGCAGCCTCCAACTTGGAGCCTAAGGTAATTGCATAAAATGGAGTGAGACAGAAGCCCCTCCCCAAGCTAGATCAGACACAGACAGGTCAGATCTTAGTGGCAGACCTGACAGGCAGTTTTAAGCTGACTATGTCCAGATTTGAACCTTCTACAGCAGGCCAGGGACATCTGACTCTAACTGTGAGCAACCCTACCAGCCTGTGATGAGAGCTAGAGATCAGAGCTGAAAAGATGTTGGGCTCATAGGAATGACTTCAGAGCAAGCTCGATTTGTTGTTTTTACTTTTTAAATTTTTATTCTTTGTTTGTTTTGCTCACTTTTGTTTGTTTTATGTTTTACTTTTTTCTCTCTTCTCTCTGTTTTTAATAACGTTTTTGTACTTGCCTTGTTTCTGTTATTTTACAGATTTCTCTTTTTTTTCAATAGAATTCCAATTTGTATGGGGGAGTTGCATATCAGTGGGAGGTTGGTTGGCTCATGTGTTTGTATGATTGTCTGTAAGTTTTAGGTTTTTTAAAAACTCTTCTCTGTCTTTGGATCTCTTTTCATTTGTTAGTTGGTATGTTTGTCTGTTGTCCCTCTTACTCTTCTCTCTAACTTCCTCATCCCCCCTCCTTCCCTTTTCCATTCTTTTCCTTTTTCTTACCTCATTTTGCCTTCAGGGAGCAAATTTACACCTCACTTCATGGACAGATTGCAAGGCAGTTGGAAAGGGGTTCCAGGGTACCCATACCCATATAGGTGGATACTGGGATCTGCAGATAGATCTTGAATCACAGCTATCTCCTCAATTAAATCTCAAAACTCCAAAATGTATAGCCCCCAACCCACAGTCCAGACAGAAAATTGAACAAAGCTAGAAGATTCACATAAGGAAAAATAGGAGATTGAACAAACAGAAGTAAAAACAGCCCCAGCATCCCTGTACTACAGAATTAAAGAAGAGGGGGAAAAAAGTGGGGAAGAAAATCTACACAAATGAAGAAAAAACAAAAGAAGAATACAGATCTCACACAGACCCCAGGGAGGTCAGACATTGAGAAAACAGACTTCAGAATGCAAACAATGAAGAGCCCCAGAATGATGGGTCACATACCACAAACCCAGACATCAAGACATTAATAGAGAGAATAAAAAGAATTGAGGAGAGACAAGAGGATAATAGGAAGAAGTTGATAACTGAGATAATAGTAGTTAAGAATGGAACTAAATAACAAACTAATAAGCATGGAAAGCAGAATTAGCCAAGCAGAAGAAAGAATCTCAGAGCTTGAGGACCAAAATATAGAACTAATACAAACTGTCAAAAACATAGAAAAGAAGCTTAAAAGACAGAACAAAACTTTCAAGACATGAGCAATTATTTCCAGAGGCCGAACCTAAGAGTAATTGGACTTCCTGAGGCAGAAAGAGAAACAGAGACCACCCTGGAACAAATGTTCCATGAAATCATTCAAGAAAACGTCCCTCATCTCATCAGTGATGCAAAAATTCAAACACAAAAGATCCAGAGACCCCCTGCAAGACAACAAATGAGAAGACCAACTCCCAGACACATGATAATATGCCTTAATAAAGAAGGTATAAAAGAAAAAATCCTAAAGGCAGCAAGAGAAAAAGGTCAGACTACCTACCTTGGAAGACCAACTAGAATAGCAGCAGAATAATCTACAGAAATACTTCAGGCTAGGAGAGTGTGGAGCTCAATCTTCAAAGTTCTTAAAGTTAAACAATTTCAACCAAGAATAACCTACTCTGCTAAGCTAAGCTTCATCAGCAAGGGAGAAGTAAAATCTTTTCCAGACAGTCAATCCCTAAGATCTTATGCTGCCTCTAGAATACCTCCACAAGAAACACTTAAGAAAGTATTAAACACAGAAGAAAAGGAAAAAAGAACAGCAACATTCTTCACAATAGTGCAGGAAAAAGATTGAAGACACACATGAATCAACCCCCAAAAAACAAAAGGAAGGCAACAATCAGAAACAACAACAACCCTACAAGAAACTTATGACAGGGATAAACTCTCACATTTCAATAATTAGCCTGAATGTGAATGGACTAAATGCACCACTGAAAAGACATAGAATGGCAAAATCAATAAAATATCATTAGGCAACAATATATTGTCTCCAAAAGACTCATCTCACCAGAAAGGATACCCAGGAACTCAAAGTAAGAGGATGCGAAACAAATTTTCAGGCAAATGAAACACAAAAGAAAGCTGGAGTTGTGATCTTAATATCAGACAAAATACCTATCCTTTAAGCTGTCAAAAACTTAAAAAAAGATACAGAAGTTCACTACATAATGATAAAAGATTCAATCCATCAATAAGAAATATCCATCCTAAACATATATGCACCCAACATAGGAGCACCAACTTGCATAAAGCAGTTTCTAGGCAAACTTAAAAAAGATATTGACACTAATACTATAATAACTGGGGACTTTAATTCTAGATAATCATCAGGACAAAAAGATCAGCAAGGAGATCAGGAACCTCAATGTGACTCGGCCAAATGGACTTAATTGATACCCACAGAACACTCTACACAATGACCACAGAATATACATTTTACTCATCACCACATGGAACATACTCTAAGATAGACCACATCATTGATCATAAATTAGGCATAAACAAAATTTCATAAAATTGAAATTTTACCATGCACCTTCTCAGACCACAGTAGAATAAAAATAAATATCAACACCAACAAAGTCCCCCCATAACCCACAAAGACTTGGACACCAAACAGCATGATACTAAGCAACTCCTAGGTCAACATGGAAATCAAAACAGAGATTAAAAGATACCTGGAAACAAATGAAAATGAAGAAACATTTTACCAAAACCTATGCCATGAGAGCAGTAGTAAAAGGGGAATTCCTAGCTCTATAAATGCACATGAAGAAAATGGAAAGACCACAAGTTAACAGCCTAACAAGTCACCCAAGGAAGCTGGAAAAGCAAGACCATTAAAACCCTAACTTCAGCAGAAGATTCCAGGTCACCAAAATAAAAGCCCAAATACAGGACATAGAAGACAAAAAGATAATGCAAAAAATCAATGAAACAAAAAACTGATTTTTTGAAAGCATAAACAAGATTGATGGTCCCCTAGCTAGACTGACTAGGAAAAAGAGAGAAAAACCCTAAATAAACAATAGGAAACACAAAAGATGAAGTCACAAGACCCTGAAGAAATACAAAAGATTATCAAAGACTACTATGAACATTTATATGGAAACAAACTTGAAAACCTAAAAGAAATGGAGGACTTTCTGACATTACACAACCTCCCAAAGTTGAAACAAGAAGAAATTGAGAGCCTGAATAGACGAATAGCAATCAAGGAAATTGATTGTGTCATAAGAAAACTACCTACCAAAAAAAAAAGCCCTGGACCAGATGACTTTCCAGCAGAATTCTACAAAAACATACAAGGAGGAACTGATACCAATCCTAATGAAAGTATTTCAAGCAATTGAGAAGGACAGAACTCTTCCCAAATCATTTTATGAAACTAACATCACATTGATACCCAAGACAGGTAAAGATAAAAGAAAGAAAGAGAACTACAGCCCAATATATTTGATGAACATAGATGCTAAAATTCTCAACAAGATCCTAGCAAATTGGATTCAACAACACATCTCAAAAATTATCCACCATGACCAGTAGGCTTCATCCCCAGGATGCAAGCCTGGTTCAAATTTGTAAGACTATAAATATAATTGAATACATCAACAGATGTAAAAACAAAAACCACATGATTATATCATTAGATGCAGTAAGAGCTTTTGATAAAATCCAGCACTGCTTTTTGATAAAAAAACCTTGAATATCTAGGCATAGATGGAACATACCTCAAAATAGTAAGAGTCACCTATGAGAAGCCCACAGCCAGCATACTGGTAAACAGACAGAAATTGGAACCATTTCCCCTGAAAAATGGAACAAGACAAGGATGCCCACTCTCACCCCCCCTGTTCAACATAGTTTTGGAAATCCTAGCTAGAGCAATCAGAGAAGAGAGACAATCAGGGGTATTCAAATAGGAAAAGAGGAAGTCAAGTTATCTCTCTTTGTAGATAACATGATTCTATACCTTGAAAACCCAGGAGAATTGGTCAAAAACCTCCTGGCACTGATAAAGGACTTTGGCAAAGTTTCAGGGTATAAAATAAATGTACAAAAAACAATCGCATTTCTATACACCAATAATAAGCAAACAGAAACCCCCCAAAATCACAATTTCATTCACAATAGCCACAAAAAAATGAAATACCTTGGCATCTTTCTAACCAGAGATGTGAAAGACCTTTACAAGGGAAACTAAAAAACACTGCTCAAAGAAATCAAAGAAGATATAAAGAAGTGGAAAAATATTCCATGCTCATGGACTGGAAGAATCAACATTGTTAAGATGTCCATTCTACCTCAGGCAATCTACAGATTTAACACAATACCCATCAGTTTACCAGCAACATTCTTCTCAGACCTAGAAAAAACAATATAGGAATTCATAAGGAAACATAAATGACCAAGAATAGCCAAAACAATCCTCACCAAAAAAAACAAAGCAGGATATATCACACTCCCAGACTTTAAACCTTATTATAAAGCTACAATAATCAAAACAGTCTGGTACTGGTACAAGAACAGGCATATAGACCGACGGAATAGAATTGAGATTCCAGAAGCAAAACCTCAATTTCTCAACCAACTCATCTTTAACAAAGCCTCCACCACCAACCACTGGGGAGATGAGAACCTATTCAGTAAATGATGCTGGGACAACTGGCTGACCACATGCAGAAGATTTACCTATCCCTATACATAAAAAGCAACACTAAATGGATCAGAGACCTAAATGTTAAACCTCAAACTATAAGAATCTTAGAAAATACAGGAGACACTCAGGGAAATTAGAATTGGTAACCAATTCCTGACCAAAACCTGAAGTGCCCATGCCATAAGAGATAAAATAGACAAGTGGGACCTCATCAAACTGACAGGTTTCTGCAAAGCCAAATAAACCATCAAGAAAGCATGGGAGCAGCCCACAGACTGAGAAAAAATATTTGCCAACTGTATATCTGACAAAGACCTAACATCTAGGATCTACAAGGAACTCAAACGTGCTAAAAAGAAAAAAACAAACAACCCCATTACAAAGTGAACAAAAGATTTGAATAGACAGTTCTCAAAAGAAGACATACTAGCAGCCAACAGATACATTAAAAAATGTTCAGCCTCACTAGTTATCAAGGAGATGCAAATTAAAACTACACTGAAACACTGCCTAACTCCAGTCAGAATAGGCATCATCAATAACTCTAAAATAACAGATGCTGGAGAGGATGTGGCGAAAAGGAACACTTCTACACAGTTGGTGGGAGTATAAACTAGTACGCCTCTATGGAAAACAGTGTGGCAACACCTATAAGTTCTAAAAATCGACCTTCCATATGATGCTGCAATCCCTATACTGGGAATATACCCAGAAGAACTCAAATCACTCTATAAAAAAGATACCTGCACCCGCATGTTTATTGCAGCATTATTCACAATAACAAGAACATGGAAACAACCGTGCTACCCATCAAAAGAGGACTGGATTTTTAAAAATGAGGTACATATACACGATGGAATATTACGCAGCCATAAAAAAGAACAAAATCATGAACTTCACAGCAACCTGGATGAAATCAGAGTGTTTAATACTGAGTGATCTTTCACAGAAACAAAGAACTGAGCTCACTCATAAGTGGACCTTGAACGACTACCACAATAGTATAGGCAAAGGATTGACTGTAGCGGGAAACTGCGGAGGGGAGGCGGGCGGAGAGGTGAGACTGAGAGTAATGGAAATCTGCCTGGGGAATAGGGGGCACACTTCATCAACAAGGGTACCTGCACAGTGAATATTTGTATACCTAAGCCTGAAATGTACTCCACAATTTTAAAATAAAAAAATTTTTAAAGTTAAAACAAAAACAAAGAACCAAGCTTTAAGAGTAGCAACAAAACTTTGATACAAAGGATAAGGTGTTAAATGACATCAGAAAGTGCTAATAAAATAATATTTGTGTGTATAAAATATTTTATGATAAATAACTCAATGACCACTTCTATATTATTGTTAAATTATCACCTCAGTACTCAAAGTGAGGTCTTCAAGAATAACAAAGGTCAAGATGTTGACCAGGACTTGAAAATATATTCAGATTGTATAGTTTAAAGAAATGAGTCAGCTTGATTTACCACATCAGCATCCCTTCTGAAAATATCCTGATTTTTGTCTCTATCGTTTTCTCCCTGTACATAGCTTTTGTCAAAATATTTCACATGTAATCACATAATCTTGGCTACATATCTTATACCTGTCTTCAGTGTTTCTATTCCAAATAAGCACCAATAACGTTTATGAAATATTGAGTAAACAATATGCTAGAAAAATCAGAACACCTTTACTAATCATCTGTTTCAAATAATATGATCCCCAAACAGCAGTTAGTACAGTGTGTGTAATTTTACAAATAGTGTGCTTGGCAGTAATACTAAAACAACATTTGGTGATCAAATCATTTCTGGCAGTATATGTTATCTTTATTCTCTCTCTCTCTTTTTTTTTTTTTTTTTGGTCAGACACAATACATTTGTTACCTTCACATTGATATTTGAAGAAATTCTCACAGACTATATATGGAGATGGAAAACATGCAAGATTATAGCTCATAATAATCCTCCTGGTATTCATAGTTTTGTTAGTGTGAACTGGACCGAGCGACTTGCTTCTAATGAAGAGGATATGGCAAACATGACATGAAGTCACTCCCTTAATTAGATTACAAAGGACTATCCCTAATGCTTACTAGCTGCTCTGTCTGGGCAGCACTGTTTCTTGCTATCTTGCTTGCATACTCAGATGAAACAAGCTGTCATATTGTAAATTGACCCATGGAAAAGCCCAGGTGGTAAAGAACTGAAGAAACTCTCCAATGAAAGATTGTAACAAACGGAGATCTCTGTCCTAAAATATAGAATGAGCTGAATCCTGTCAATTTATTAGAGTAAGCTTGGAAGCAAATCCAATGAAACCATTTGATGACTGCAGGTAAGCTGTGCAGATTCTTGCCTCATAGTAACTGTGAGGTAATAAATGTGTGTTGCTTATGATATAACTTGTGGAATAAATTATTTTACAACAATAAGTTATCCCCCATTCTAATGTAAAACTTATGCTTGTGACAATGTTCATCCTGAGGTGCCAGGCAAAACCTTTTTTTTAATTTATTGTAATTACTGCAGAGTAAATTGCCTAAATCTTTGTCATCAATTCAAGGATCAGGAAAGGTACAAAACAAAAACAAAGCAAAACAAAAAAACAAAGAAACATAAACAAACAAAAAACTAAGTTTACAAATATTTTCTTTTCATGGGGCATATCAGTTTAGGAAGCTGATGTCTTCTGTTGATGTTCAATAGATGCCATGAATTAAATTGGAAACCACTCCTACTTCCTACCAAGAACCAGCCTCCCAGCCCTGATTGTGAGGCATAAATGTACCCTGAATTTATACTAGAGTAAAATGGTTCTTGGAAGATGGCACAAAGGTTCTCTTCACTGTGACAATGGCCATCTGCAAGTTATTTCAAGGTTTGGAATTCTCATCTCAGCAGAAAATTAATTATAAGAATATCTCAGCTTTTAATGGATTTTAAATGATCTAAAAACTCTCTCTGTATTTTTAATGTATAATTCTTTTATATGAAAAGCAGAAAAGATATGAGGAAAAAACTTTATGAAGCATACAGCACATCAATAACTCTCCATGTATTTGAAGTTCTTATGCTTACATTTTTTAATGTATGCTCTGAATAAGATTAATTTTCTCATAAAAAGGATTTGCAATCTAGCTAAGAGTACTTAATAGAAATTTGTGTTATTTCTTTAGAATGAATGCCGACTAATTTTCTCTATCTTGTTTGTTTAGCATAACTCTTTTTGTTAAAAAATTTATTTGTAAGTCATTTTAATAACTGTAACACAAATATTTTCAAGCACAAGAAAATGTTTTGTTTACTAATTTAAATAGCAAAATTGTTCTAATCAGTAGTAGTATTATATTCAAAACTGCCAAATAAATTATGGAGTTCAAGGGAGCATTGTGGAGTGTTTACAGTTAATAACGATTTGTTAAAAGTGTGTTTATATTGGATGTTGCAAACTACAACATTACATGCACTACTACAAATTTTACCAAAAGTTTATCAAGGTGTCATTCTGCAACATAATCAATGATGCAGTTTGACCTTAAGGTATCAGTGCCTCAGTTTCCCATCCATTAAAATGAGGATGATACAATAGCACCTATCTCATAGAGTGTTGTCAGGATCAAATGAACCTGGAACATGTTAAATGCTAGCTGGCAAAAATAAAATTGTGTATTATGGTGCACACAATACATCCAGATACATCTTGACCATAAAAAATAAGATAACACGCCAACATAGTTCAAACTAATACACGTACTATTTGTCATATGACTAATTTAGAGGAAAACTATACTGTTTAATACAGTTAAAAATAGACAATAAGTAGATGGATGAATAGACAGATAGATAACATACTCAATACACTTGAAAACCGTCTTTGAGTAGTGCACAAAACTAAAACCTCTTTAGAATTTATATTCCCGTGGGGGGATACAGAAAATGTGTGTGTGTGTGTGTGTGTGTGTGTGTGTGTGTGTGTGTGTGTAATATGCTACAGGACAATGCATGTTAAAATACATAAAAGAAAAAATGGGAGAGAGAAGAAGCCATCAATAAAAGAGTGGTTCCACACACTGCAATGTCAAATAGAGTGCTCAGAGAAAGACTTTTTGAGGAAGAAACATTTGCCCAAAGAACTAAAGGCAGTAAAGATCAAGTCAGGTGAATAACAGGAAATGGCAAACTCAAAGATCTTGGGGTTAGAATGGTGCCTGAGATATTCCAGAAAATTTTAATAAAATACCTTATATAAAAACCTAATATGAAATAATTACAAACGTTCTAATAACTTAAGGCAATTTTAGATTTTTTCATATCAAATACCTAGTTCTTTTTAAATGTGAAGTGTAACATTTCTATAAAAAGTCAAGTGAGAAGCCGGGCTCGGTGGCTCAGCCTGTAATCCCGCACCTTTGGGAGGCTGAGGTGAGTGGATTGCCTGAGCCCGCGGGTTCGAG